>NW_020838085.1:83314-101243 GCF_003676395.1 Aethalodelphis obliquidens | reverse complement strand
AAAAAAAAAAAAAAAAAAAAAAAAAAAAGAAAGGAAGAGAGAACATTATTTTTAAAAAGCATTCAAGTTTGTTCATCAACAGCCCCTATTAAAGAGGACAACAAAAGAAGAGACTTTGAGGAGAAGATGCAAGTTTCAGTTAAAACAGGAGGTGGAGAAAAAGCTCCAAGAAGAGACTGAGGCTACAGGGAAGCTTTCTGGTGGTAGAAGACATGGCATCAATCTGATCTCAGCTCTACAGCAGTGCACAGCATCATCCAGGGGATCACTGCCAGGGGTTCCAGGAAACCTGAGAGGCACCTGTTCCTGAGTGAAAGATGAAGTCTGCAGGCCCAGAAAAATCCCCGTTTCCCTTGTCTTCTCACTCACATTATCCATGGTGGCTCCTGACTCCTTAATCATCTTTATCAAACCTCCTCCCCTCTCAGCCTACATGCTAGTTTTTCTCAGAAAATCCCTCATCTCTATGTCAAAGAGCAAAAGGATGACATCTTAATGAAAACACATCAGTGTCCTACCACGTGTCTAAAAGTTCTTGCATTTGTGCTCACTTTTCTTCCTTCTCTACAGCCACAATGGATGAGCGCTCCCTTCTCTTGTACTAGACACCAGCCTTTCTCATCTTCTTTTTTACTGTCCTACATCAGCTGTCTTTTTTAGCTTTTGGATCTTTAACTTCTCCCTCCGACCAATTCCTTTTCAGCCATATCAAAACATGCTCACTATACTCAGCTTTTAGAGAGTTCTCCCCAAATTGGATTCTCCTTGATTCTTCTGTTCTCTCTACCAGTTACAATTCTTGAAAGAGATTTCTACCCTCACTGTCTCCACTTTCATTTATTCCTTTTGTTCATCAAACCAAGGCACACCTAATGACCTTCCCTAACTCATCACTACCACCACGCCCTGAAAGTCTTTTGGCATCTTTGCTGTCCAATAACAAAAGAGTTTTTTAATCATTATCTTAAGCAACCTCTCAATTTCATCTGATACTGTTAACCACATCCTCCCCCAAAGGCTTTCTTTCGTACTTTTTCATGATATCATAAAGTGTTACTGCCATCCTTTTGCCTATTTCAGGCGCATTTGCAGGATTCTCTTCCTTTTCTATTTAAATAATGGGTTTCTTTGACACTGGGTTTCTAACCTACGCTGTCTTTTCTTTTCACTTTATAGCTGTGTTTATCCCAATTTTATCCTCTATAAACCACTAAATTTGCATTAAGAAACCACACAGACCACCAATTTGCATATTCAAAAAATAGGATTCGACACAATATTTAAAATACTTGTTAGTGGTAGTAATGAGAAAAACTATAGCTTCATCAGTGAGATGAATGATATTGTTAAATCTCTATCAAATTATATATATTTATCAAGATGATGAATATATTCAGCTCTGTATCACTTTATATATTCAGTAAGTTTCTTTTCTTACTCTGTTTCCACTAAATTAGAAAATCATAACTCATAATCATAAGTTAACAGAATGGGTGCCCATTTTGATTGTTATGGACAGTCAGGCCCAATATGAAACTAGAAATAATAGAGATATTTTTCTTTAAAATCTACTTTCAAATACTAATCAAATGCTAAGGTGGTTGATGAGCATATCACACTCAAAAGCAGATGGTAAAAAAACTAAACTTGGAAAATAACATTAAAGCAAATAGTATAATACTCCTCAATAGCATTCATCTTGGAGAAGAGTTTCTTCAGCCTTCATTTCCAGGACCTGAATAAACTATATAGTGTTTTTGTGCAGATCAGAAAATGGCAGTCCCTCTGAGAGCATGATGTCCTGATAGTACCTGCATTTAAATTAAGAGTTCCCGCCCCTCACTTTGGTGAGACACAGCATAGACCAGGGTCCCCAGTCTTAGAAAGCAGCATGTAGACTGGATTTCAGCACCCATTCAATTCAGCTGTACAGAAACTACACAATCATATTCAGTTTCTGTCCTTTCAACAACTGGATTTTTTTTTCTCCAATAAATCTTTGGAAATGGTCAAACTCTTAATGCTTAGTGATTTGTACCACATTAAAAACCATGATATTCAAATCTTATAGGTATATATGCAGTGTATCCAAGACATGGAAAGCATCATTTGATGCATCATTTCAGCCAGTCACTTAAAATAATGGAAATGGTATATACAGAAAACATCAGTGCTATGAAAATATTATTTTTAATCTCACTCCTATTGGAAAAATGCATGACAGTGATCATCCCTACATAACTAGTACATCTCAACATTGGAAAGAAGGATGTTGAATTCAGAGATCACAATAAACTTATGTAATTCAGTAGCCTTACTTTGACAGTGTTTACAATTTTTTTCTATGTCTTTTTACACTGAATTCAGAACAGAAGCATATTTTTAATCCCACATTTCCCTATGAATAAGGGTACATTTGCGACACCTTTTCTGTTGTGACCAATGGCTCATTCTCTATTAATATATATACCACTGGTGGATTTTCTCCAAGTACCTTACAAATTAATCTTTAAGTAACAAAGAATCACTCTTCATAATGCATGGGCTTTCTCTGATAAAGAGAAGAAAATGTCATCATATACTTCTTTCATATACAGTCAACCCTCCATATACACTGGTTCCCCATTGTGGGTTCCACATCCCTGGATTCAACCAACAACAGATAGAAAACATTAGAATTCCAAAAAGCAAAACTTGAATTTGCCCCACACTGGAAACTATTTACATAACATTTAAACTGCATTTAAAACTATTTACAGAGCATTTATATTGTATTAGGTATGACAAATAACCTAGAGATGGGAGATTTAAAGCATATGGGAGCATGTGCCTGGGTAATATGCAAATACTATGCAATTGTGTATAAAAGACTTGAGTATCCTAGCATTTGGTTTCTGTGGGGGGTCCTAGAACCAATCCCCTTCCAATACCCAGAGGCAACTATATAATTATTACAGATGTGCAAAGAGTTATTCATATGTTCCCTATACATGGTTAAATCCAAATAAACTGTGCAATACTTGCTATCTCATGTGAGAATAATCATGTTTCCACACTGCATTCCAGGGACATTATGGGACATCCTACAAATCCATTTAATAAAAGAATTTCACCAATTATGCTTTCCTGCCAATCATATTTTATTGAAGCTCATTTAAAATATTCAGTAGAATTCATATCTTACCTCCTTTAGCAACAAATATTCTAATTTTATTATAGGGAGAATTTAAACTGGTATGGGGAAAATGTGTTTAATTAACCAGAAAAATTGTTGCTCTTTGTTTAAAAATATCAATATATTTGACAGAACTGTACCACTATTAAAAAAAAAAAACCTTTCTGACAGAAAATACACTGGGAACAAATGAATAAACAGTTTAATTAAAATTATTGATTTATTTATTTCTGATCATCTATTTCTCTTCCAGATTCTTGTATAAAATTATCACATTCACTTCTTTCAGCACATACATATTCATCCTTTATATCCACATGAGAGCCCTACTTATAATTTACATTTAGAACAGCATTCTGAGTTTAAGTGTTTCTCTTACTGTTTTCACCTCCCATATGCTTCAATCAGCCATTTTTTTAGCCATCAATACATTTTTGTAAATTGGGAATATAATGCAAGAAAATAGCAACAATTAAACGTAAATTTAACAAGCAAAAGTAACATAAATGACACAAAATCAAATTGGTTAAGACAAGCTATATCCTGTTATCAAAACTATTAGCAAAGAAGAACTGACAAAGGCATTCCTGAAGTGCACGAATGACCTCTAGGAAAGAGACAATTAGAACCTAAAGGGATTTGTGTGAAAATCACAGTTTTCTACTTCTAACTTGTAAAACTCATCTCAACAACACGGCATGCTTTTTTTTAAAGTGAAAATTGTCAATCCATTACTGATTTAGAAGAATGCCTAGAGCTACCCATGCTTTAGACACAATATATGGAGAAACACAGCTCTACAGGTGATCTATCGGGCAATCATCCATGCCTATGACTTTCTCATTGAATCAGTAAAGAATCTCAACCACATGCTACCATTCAGATCAAATTCCTGACTAAAGGATCAACCCACCTGGTAATCATACACAGCACCATGATACAGTAGGACCAAAATTAATTTATCATGCCCTCTTGCTGTGTCCCTTTGTCTTCCCCAAA
The DNA here is from genome assembly GCF_003676395.1 of Aethalodelphis obliquidens. Taxonomy (NCBI): domain Eukaryota; kingdom Metazoa; phylum Chordata; class Mammalia; order Artiodactyla; family Delphinidae; genus Aethalodelphis; species Aethalodelphis obliquidens. Next base: position 97,069 of record NW_020838085.1, on the reverse strand, counting down.
CAAAATCCTGTTATCATCCCTTGTCTTGTATTTCAGTGACTGGGATCAAATTCCACTAAGTCACCAGAGCAAGGAACCCACTGTGATCTTTGACTTCTCTGTCTCCTTCACCCCCATAAGATGTAGTCATTCACCAACTCCTACTGAGTTCTACTCCTAATATTTATGAAAGCTGCCCCTTTCTCATCTTTCCTACTACCACAAGCATTTCCAGCACCAGCACTATTCACAATAGCCAAGACATGGAAACAACGTATATGTCCATCAACACATGAATGGATAAAATATGGTACATATATACAGTAGAATACTACTCAGCCATAAAAAAGAATGAAATAATGCCATTTGCAGCAGCATGGATGGACGTAGAGATTATTACGCTAAGTGAAGTAAGTCAGACAAAAAGACAAATACTACGGAGGCTGGAGAAGATGGTGGAACAGAAAGACGCGGAGATCACCTTCCTCCCAAAAGATACATCAGAAATACATCTACACGTGGAACTGCTCCTATAGAACACCTACTGAACAATGGCAAAAGACCTCAGACCTCCCAAAAGGCAACAAACTCCCACGTACCTGGGTAGGGCAAAGGAAAAAAGAAAAAAACAGAGACAAAAGAATAGGGACGGGACCTGCACCAGTGGGAGGGAGCCGTGAAGGAGGAAACGTTTCCATACACTAGAAGTCCCTTCGCGGGCGGAGACTGTGGGGGGGCGGAGGGGGAAGCATTGTAGCCACAGACGAAGAGTGCAGCAACGCAGATGCAGAGGGCAAAGCGGAGTGATGCCCGCACAGAGGATCGGTGCCGACCAGCACTCACCAGCCCGAGAGGATTGTCTGCTCTCCCGCAGGGGCAGGTGGGGGCTTGGGAGCTGAGGCTCAGGCTTCCGTCAGATCCCAGGGAGAGGACTGGGGTTGGTGGACTGAACACAGCCTGAAGGGGTTAGTGCACCACGGCTAGCAGGGAGGGAGTCCGGGAGAAGTTTGGAGCTGCTGAAGAGGCAAGAGACTTCTTCTTCCCTCTTTCTTTCCTGGTGCGCGAGGAGAGGGGATTAAGAGCGCCTCTACAAGGAGCTCCAGAGACGGCCGTGAGACGGGCGCGAGCCGCGGCTATTAGCGTGGACCCCAGAGACGGGCATGACATGCTAAGCCTGCTGCTGCAGCCACCAAAAAGCCTGTGTGCAAGCACAGCTCACTCTCCACACCTCCCCTCCCGAGAGCCTGTGCAGTCCGCCCCTGCCAAGGTCCCGTGATCCAGGGACAACTTCCCCAGGAGAACGCACGGCGCGCCTCAGGCTGGTGCAACGTCCCGCTGGCCTCTGCTGCCGTAGGCTCGCCCTGCACTCCGTGGCCTCCATCCTCTCCGCCTGAGTGAGCCACAGCCCCCGAATCAGCTGATCCTTTAACTCAGTCCAGTCTGAGCGAAGAACAGACGCCCTCAGGCGACCTACACACAAAGGCGGGGCCAAATACAAAACAACCCCTTGGAGGTGTGCAAACAAAGAACGGAAAGGGAAGTCTCTCCCAGCAGCCTCAGGAGCAGCAGATTAAAGCTCCACAATGAACCTTATGTACCCTGCATCTGTAGAATACCTGAACAGACAAAGAATCATCCCATATTGAGGAGGTGGACTTTGGGAGCACGATAGATTATTTTTTCCCCTTTTCCTCTTTTTGTGTGTATGTGTATGCTTCTGTGTGAGATTTTGTCTGTATAGCTTTGCTTTCACCATTTGTCCTAGGGTTCTGAACATCTGGGTATTTTTTGTTTTTTTTTTTAACTTAAAAAAATTTTTTTCTTAATAATTATATTTTATTTTTTGTTTAATAACTTTATTTTATTTTATCTTACTATTTTACTTTATCCTCTTTCTTTCCTTCTATCCTTCTCTCTCTCTCTCACTCTCTCTCCCTCCCTCTCTCTCTTTTCTTTCTTTCCTTCCCTTCCTTCCTTCCTTCCTTCCTTCTTCCTTCCTTCCTTTCTCTCTATTTTTCTCCCTTTTATTCTGAGCCATGTGGATGAAAGGCTCTTGGTGCTCCAGCCAGGCATCAGGGCTGTGCCACTGACGTGGGAGAGCCAACTTCAGGACACTGGTCCACAAGAGACCTCCCAGCTCCACGGTATATCAAACGGCGAAAATCTCCCAGAGACCTCCATCTTAACGCCAAGACCAAGCTTGACTCAACGACCAGCAAGCTACAGCGCTGGACACCCTATGCCAAACAATTACCAAGACAGGAACACGACCCCACCCATTAGCAGAGAGGCTGCCTAAAATCATAATAACTCCACAGACACCTCAAAACACACCACCAGACGTGGACCTGCCCACCAGAAAGACAAGATCCAGCCTCATCCACCAGAACACAGGCACTAGTCCCCTCCACCAGGAAACCTACACAACCCACTGAACCAACCTTCGCCACTGGGGACAGACACCAAAAGCAATGGGAATTACGAACCTGCAGCCTGCGAAAAGGAGACCCCAAACACAGTAAGATAAGCAAAGTGAGAAGACAGAAAAAAACACAGCAGATGAAGGAGCAAGGTAAACACCCATCAGACCTAACAAATGAAGAGGAAATAGGCAGTCTACCTGAAAAAGAATTCAAAATAATGATAGTGAAGATGATCCCAAATCTTCGAAATAGAATAGAGAAAATGCAAGAAACATTTAACAAGGACCTAGAAGAACTAAACAGTAAACAAGAAACAATGAACAACACAATAAATGAAATTAAAAATACTCTAGAAGGGATCAATAGCAGAATAACTGAGGCAGAAGAACGGATAAGTGACCTGGAAGATAAAATAGTGGAAATAATTACTGCAGAACAAAATAAAGAAAAAAGAATGAAAAGAACTGAGGACCGTCTCACAGACCTCTGGGACAACATTAAATGCAGCAACATTCGAATTATAGGGGTTCCAGAAGAAGAAGAGAAAAAGAAAGAGACTGAGAAAATATTTGAAGAGATTGTAGTTGACAACTTCCCTAATATGGAAAAGGAAATAGTTAATCAAGTTCAGGAAGCAGAGAGAGTCCCATACAGGATAAATCAAAGGAGATACACGCCAAGACACATATTAATCAAACTGTCAAAAATTAAATACAAAGAAAATATATTACAAGCAGCAAGGGAAAACCAACAAATAACACACAAGGGAATCCCCATAAGGTTAACAGCTGATCTTTCAGCAGAAACTCTGCAAGCCAGAAGGGACTGGCAAAACATACTTAAAGTGAGGAAGGAGAAAAACCTACAACCGAGATTACTCTACCCAGCAAGGATCTCATTCAGATTCGATGGAGAACTTAAAACCTTTACAGACAAGCAAAAGCTGAGAGAGTTCAGCACCACCAAACCAGCTTTACAACAAATGCTAAAGGAACTTCACTACGCAAGAAACACAAAAGAAGGAAAAGACCTACAATAACGAACCCAAAACAATTAAAAAAATGGGAATAGGAACATACATATCGGTAATTACCTTAAATGTAAATAGACTAAATTCTCCCAGCAAAAGACACAGAGTGGCTGAATGGATACAAAAACAAGACCCGTATATATGCTCTCTACAAGACAAGGTTGCCCACTTTCACCACTGTTATTCAACACAGTCTTGGAAGTTTTCACCACAGCGATCAGAGAAGAAAAAGAAATAAAAGGCATCCAAACTGGAAAAGAAGAAGTAAAGCTGTCCCTGTTTGCAGATGACATGATACTATACATAGAGAATCCTAAAGATGCTACCAGAAAACTACTAGAGCTAATCAATGAATTTGGAAAAGTAGCAGGATACAAAATTAATGCACAGAATTCTCTGGCATTCCTATACACTAATGATGAAAAATCTGAAAGTGAAATCAAGAAAACACTCCCATTTACCACTGCAACAAAAAGAATAAAATATCTAGGAATAAACCTACGTAAGAAGACAAAAGACCTGTATGCAGAAAATTATAAGACACTGATGAAAGAAATTAAAGATGATACAAATAGATGGAGAGATACACCATGTTTTTGGATTGGAAGAATCAACATTGTGAAAATGACTCTACTATCCAAAGCAATCTACAGATTCAATGCAACCCCTATCAAACTACCACTGGCATTTTTCACAGAACTAGAACAAAAAAATTCACAATTTGTATGGAAACACAAAAGTCCCCGAATAGCCACAGCAATCTTCAGAACGAAAAAGGGAGCTTCAGGAATCAGGCTCCTGGACTTCAGAGTATACTACAAAGCTACAGTAATCAAGATAGTATGGTACTGGCACAAAAACATAAATATAGATCAATGGAACAGGTTAGAAAGCCCAGAGATAAACCCATGCACATATGGTCACCTTATCTTTTATGAAGGAGGCAAGAATACACAGTGGAGAAAAGACAGCCTCTTCAATAACTTGCTGGGAAAACTGGACAGCAAATGTAAAAGAATGAAATTAGAACACTCCCTAACACCATACACAAAAATAAACTCAAAATGGATTGAAGATCTAAATGTAAGGTAAGACACTATCAAACTCCTAGAGGAAAACATAGGCAGAACACTCTATGGCATAAATCACAACAAGATCCTTTTTGATCTGCCTCCTAGAGAAATGGAAATAAAAACAAAAATAAACAAATGGGACCTAATGAAACTTCAAAGCTTTTGCACAGCAAAGGAAAACATAAACAAGACCAAAAGACAACCCTCAGAATGGGAGAACATATTTGCAAATGAAGCAACTGAGAAAGGGTTAATCTCCAAAACTTACAATCAGCTCATGCTGGTCAATATCAAAAAAACAAACAACCCACTCCAAAAATGGGCAGAAGAGCTAAACAGACATTTCTCCAAAGAAGATATACAGATTGCCAACAAACACATTAAAGAATGCTCAACATCATTAATCATTAGAGAAATGCAAATCAAAACTACAATGAGATATCATCTCACACCAGTCAGAATGGCCATTATCAAAAAATCTAGAAACAATAAATGCTGGAGAGGGTGTGGAGAAAAGGGAACCCTCTTGCACTGTTGGTGGGAATGTAAATTGATACAGCCACTATGGAGAACAGTATGGAGGTTCCTCAAAAAACTACAAATAGAACTACCATACGACCCAGCAATCCCACTACTGGGCATATACCCTGAGAAAACCATAATTTAAAAAGAGTCATGTACCACAGTGTTCATTACAGCTCTATTTACAATAAACAGGACATGGAATCAACCTAAGTATCCATTGATAGATGAATGGATAAAGAAGATGTGACACATACATACAATGGAATATTACTCAGCCAGAAAAAGAAACTAAATTGAGTTATTTGTAGAGAGGTGGATGGACCTAGAGTCTGTCATACAGAGTGAAGTAAGTCAGAAAGAGAAAAACAAATACCGTATGCTAACAAATATATATGTAATCTAAGAAAAAAAAAAAAAGTTCATGAAGAACCTGGGGCAAAACAGGAATAAAGACACCGACCTACTAGAGAATGGACTTTAGGATATGGGGTGGGGGAAGGGTAAGCTGTGACAAAGTGAGAGAAAGGCATGGACATATATACACTACCAAATGTAAAACAGATAGCTAGTGGGAAGCAGCCACAGAGCACAGGGAGATCAGCTCGGTTCTTTGTGACCACCTAGAGGGGTGGGATAGGGAGGGTGGGAGGGAGGGAGATGCAACAGGGAAGAGATATGGGAACATATGTGTATGCATAACTGATTCACTTTGTTATAAAGCAGAAACTAACACACCATTGTAAAGGAATTATACTCCAATAAAGGTGTTAAAAAATCCAATAAAAATCAAAACAGAATACACTGCAAAGACAGATGATCACAAAGAACAGCATAAGTATACATTACCCAACCATGAACATTTTTCTAGAATTATAAACTTTTTGATCTGATTCAGATTTGTACCTTAGATATCTATACTGGTTATAAAGTGGAAACTATGAAAAATTCATGTACGCAAAGTAGATGAATGGTCATTGGGAAGCATGGCATAAAATCTAAGCCAGAAAATTATACACACCACGTTGATCCTTTTCAGTCACCATCTCAATTAGTGATTTAATTCCAATAATTTTGTGTCCATTTTTCTGATGACAGGTATTTAGGGAGCTTAACAAACAGAAATTTGTTTGACTCTCAAACAGATTTGTTTGACTCTGAAATTTGACTCTCAAAAGTCTGAATCCAGAGAGTGTTCGGACTCCCATAGAATACATCATGATGAAACAAGGTAGTCAGCCATTTTTACCAATTAAAAAATAGCTTACAATTATCATTAATATTATAAAGACATTTATGATATATTAAATGCAAAAATATAAGAGCATAAGGCAAAAGCAGATTATAATGTGCACATGTTATTCCTCAAATATTATAGTACAGTATATTATAGTATATAATATACTATGTGTATTGTATATTATAGTATAATCAAGCCTTTGCTGATGCAGCTTCCATCTACTTGTGGACTTAAAGAAAGCCTATCTAGAATTATTGGATAACTGCTGGAAAGCCTACATCTTCAATGAGAAAAGTCACAACAATCTGAAGGATGAAGCTTTTGTAGTGGATATTTGAGTGAGGTCCAGCAATTCAAATGATACCTATTGCTTGGCATATCACCCACTGGACCAATGTAACCAGGCCCAATACCTTTGTTAAAACTGGTGAGAATGAAGCAATCTCTTTTTCAACAGATCTACACATGAGAGAATGGAAGCCTATTTTAAATGACCACATGACTCTGATAATGATTTAGCAGATTTGAAAAATAAGAAAGAAACCAGGTAATCTTTAGAGCACCTGGTTCCAGCCATGCCTAAAGACAGGAAATCTATTCCTAGGTTTTTGCATTAGATGAGTCAAATAAATTAACTTTTACATTTAAGATAGTCTGAATTGTGAGAGGATCCCTACATCCTTCAAAACATTAAGTTTAAGAATCTCTCACTGGTCTTCCCTGGTGGTGCAGTGGTTGAGAGTCTGCCTTCCAATGCAGGGGACGCAGGTTCGTGCCCCGGTCCAGGAAGATCCCACATGCTGCGGAGCGGCTCAGCCCATGAGCCATGGCCGCTGAGCTTGCGCGTCCAGAGCCTGTGCTCCACAATGGGAGAGGCCACAACAGTGAGAGGCCTGCGTACCGCAAAAAAAAAAAAATAAAAAGAATCTCTTATTAATAAGAACTGCTTAACAATGGAATGGATAAATGTAACAAATTGCTATTGGAAGCAAATGCCATAAAATAAATAAATTTGCTCTTGGGAGCAAATCTCAGATGATTTAAGGACAAACAATGTAAGACAGCAGGAAGAGCTTAGATACAATATATTGTCATGAAAATAGAAGCAAAAGAAAATACAAAAATATTTTTGAAAGGAAAGCAATGGGTGGGAGGAAGAAATAGATCAAAAATGATTATGTTTCCCCCACATTTAGTATTAAACACTTCATCTTTGTAGCTGAAAAGAATAGAACTAAAAGGGAAAAATACAAGGAGTAAACACGATAGCTGCCAGATTAGTGAATCTTCCCATCAAAATGATGACAATGTGTGCCATTCTAATATTATGTAAAAAGTATTAAAATATAATCAACCTGTAGGCTAGCTCCAGATGGAGAGAACAGAACTGAATACACTGTACGATGTTTTCTCCCTTGCTCCCAAGCCCCTTGCTCAGTAGTTGTGGGTTCTCAGAATAATACCATTGAGGACACACTGTTGACCAGCAAACGTCAGAGTGAAGAAAACAAAAATAAAAGAAATGGCAAAGTAAATTTTTAAATATAATTGTAGATTAAAAGGAAAACAAAACATATCAAAATTTATGGGATGCACCTAAAGCAGTGCTCAGAGTGAAATTTATAGCTATAAATGCCTCCAACTAAAAGATATTTTAAATCAATACCTAACACCTTGCACCATAAGAGACAAGGGGAAAAAAAAATTATAGCCAAACAAAGTAGAATAGAGAAAATAATAAATAGTAGAACAGAAATTAAAGTATAGGAAAAAATTAAGGAAATCAAAAGTTGGTCTTTGAAAACATTATCAAATTTTTAAAACCGTTAGCAAGAATGACCAAGGAAAAAAAAAGAGAGAAGATTCAAATTACCAAAGTCATGAATATAAAAAAGGTAAAATAAATACTAACTTTACAGAAATTTAATAGAAGGATTATAAGGAAACACAATGTACAGCTGTATACAAACAAATTAGATAACCTAGAAGAAATGTGCAAATTTCTAGAAAGACACAAATTACTTAAACTGACCCAAGAAGAAATATAAAATCTGAATAGACTTATAGAAAGGGATTGAAGAAGGAATCAAAAGACTTCCCACTTAGAACAGCCAAAACCCAAACAACTTCATTGGTGAAATGTACCAAACATTTCATGAAGAATTAATATCAATCTTCACAAAAACAGAAATGGAGGGAATACTTCACAGGCCATTCTCTAACACCAGGTTAAGAGAAATAAACAACTCTGTTTACGGTCAACTGAATTTCAACAAGGTACCAAGATAATTTAGTGGGGAAAAGATATTCTTGTTCTTTACATAATGATGCATATAAAATGACACCTTAATTACTGTAAAAGCATGTTATTCTTTGCAGGGAAAAAACTCAATTATATGCCATTTTCTAGAAACTGGAAAAAATAACCTACAGTTCATTTAGAAAAGTAAATGTATAAGAATTGCCAAAAAGTTTTGAAATATATGTTTAGTGAAAGAAAATTTGCCATACCAATTATTAAAAAGCAAGCAATCCAAGAGGAAAAGTCAGATATGTTGCAGTGCCTTTTCTGATCTAGCCTTAGAAGTCACACACCATCACATCCATAATATCCCATGGGTCATATATTAGCTCTACTTGATGTGGGAGGGGACTACATAACAGCATGAATACCAGGAGGTAAGGATCATTGGGTGTCATTTATAATAACAGCTACCACAAAATTTTAGTAAGAAATTTCTTAAAACTGTTTTAAGAACATATAACAAATAATCTAAACTTTTATATACTTCATAAAATAAAATATGTGAAGGATAAACTGATACAGAAACAACAACAAATACAGAAAAAAGTACCTACCTGGACAGAAATTTATAGAAACATTACACTCTTCAATTGGTCGCAGAGTCCCACTGAGTATGCTAAATTTGAATATGCCATCTTCGAAAAGTTTACCAGTATTACTAGTATCCAAATTCCACTCTAAATCTTTTTTTGAAGTATTATGTAAAACAAGATCCTGTTCACACATAAAAAATAAGAGATTTATAAAGATTATAACATGCAATATAAAATTTAGTTTGTATTGCTGTAGCAACTTGATAGTCCTAGGCACAAAGTCAAGCAATTAAATGTGGTAATCATAGATAAAATGTTTTAAAAGTGATGTTAGGCAAACAAAGGGGTATGCAAATATGTTCACAGCCTGTCAACAACTATGAAAAGTACTCAAAGGAGCTATGCTAGTTAGCAAGGACACAGAGTAACAAGAACCTTCATTCATGATGGTGAGAATGCAAATTGGTACAGTCACTTTGGAAGACAGTTTGACAGCTTCTTATAATGTTAAACATATGTCTACCAACTGACCCAGTAATCCTACTCTTAGGTATTTTCTTAAGTAAATTGAAAATTTATGTTCACACAAAAATCTGTATGTGAATGTTTATAATAGCTTTGTTCATAATCACCAACCAATGGAAGTAGAAACAAACAAGATTTCCATCAACAAATGAATGTATAAACAAACTGTGGTACATCCATACAATGGGATAAAATTCAGTGACAAAATAAGTAAAATATTAATTCATGCAAAAACATAAGTGAAGATTAAATATATTTTGTTAAGTGAAAGATGCCAGACCCAAATTTCTACATACTGTATAATTAAATTACCTGTCATTCTGGAAATGCACAATTTTGTGGGTGGAAAAAAAAATCAATTGCTGCCAAGTGTCAGTGGAAAGAGAAGTAGGTGATTGCTAAGGGGTTATACAGAGAATTTTTAGTGTAATGAAACTGTTCTGTATGGCACTGAAGTAGTAAATAAATTATTCTATACATTTTTAAAAACTCATACAACTGTATACTGCAAAGAGTGAACTTAAAGGTATGTAAATTAAAAACAATCAACCAAGATGCTGGGGATCCCAGCATGGACTGTAGACTGTGACAAGTTATATCACAAATGTAGGAAATAACCTCACCAAAGGTAGTGTGGGTGGTAAGGAGTGTCCTAACTAATTCTGGAAAACTGTGTTTTGACTGGAAACTATAAAGCTAAAGACAAAAAGATACTCTTTGTAAACACTGTACCCTAGTTGGAAAATATGTTAAGAATTCTAAAAGGGTACAGGTTAAAAATTCTGAAACTTCTTTACTAAGTCCACCAGAGTTAAAAAATAAGTAAATATATTATAAACAAGAGAGTCAGATTTCTCACTGTCAGAGTTAAAAATGACAAGGGAGAAAGACTGAAATGAACCTTGTGGTGCTGGATTACAGTCAGAGTTATCAGTTTGAATTCATGTTTAGATAAACAAACAGGAAAAGACATATAAATAGATGATAGACAGGCAGATAGACAGATAGATAATTACCAATATATGTGTAATCATGGATTAGTACACATACAAATACTTCCTTTCTAGGCCAAAAGGGCCTAGAACACGTGACACCACGGTAGTAGCAAGCACACCTAGTGTACAGATCTTGGTTTCTAAATACCATTCTCCTGTAAAAGATAATGAGGTTTCTTCGAGAAAATGTTGACTCAAGAGCTGGAACAACTAAAATAAAAGTGACCCTGGGAGGGAGACCTTCAAGATGGCAGAGGAATAAGACGGAGAGATCACCATCTTCTCCACAAATACATCAAAAATACATTTACATGCGGAACAACTCCTACAGAACACATACTAAACGTGCGCAGAAGACCTCATACTTCCCAAAAGGCAAGAAACTCCCCACGTACCTGGGTAGGGCAAAAGAAAAAAGAGAAAACAGAGACAAAACAATAGGGATGGGACCTGTACCAGTGGGAGGGAGCTGTGAAGGAGGAAAAGTTTCCACACGCTAGAAAGCCCCTTCACGGGCGGAGACTGCGGGTGGCAGAGGGGGGATGCTTCAGAGCCACGGAGGAGAGTGCAGCAACAGAGGTGCAGAGGGCAAAGCAGAGAGATTCCCACACAGAGGATTGGTGCCGACCAGCACTCACCAGCCTGAGAGGCTTGTCTGCTCACTCGCCGGGATGGGTGGGGACTGGGAGCTGAGGCTCAGGCTTCGGAGGTCAGATCCCAGGGAGAGGACTGGGGTTGGCTGCGTGAACACTGCCTGAAGGGGGCTAGTGCGCCACGGCTAGCCGGGAGGGAGTCCAGGAAAAAGTCTGGAGCTGCCAAAGATGCAAGAGACTTCTTCTTCCCTCTTTGTTTCCTGGTGCGCGAGAAAACCATAATTCAAAGAGTCATGTACCACAATGTTCACTGCAGCTCCATTTACAATAGCCAGGACATGGAAGCAATCTAAGTGTCCATTAACAGATGAATGGATAAAGAAGATGTGGCACATATATACAATGGAATATTACTCAGCCATAAAAAGAAATGAAACTGAGTAATTTGTAGTGAGGTGGATGGACCCAGAGTCTGTCACAGAGTGAAGTAAGTGAGAAAGAGAAAAACAAATACTGTCTGCTAACACATATATATGGAATCTAAGGGGGAAAAAAAACGTTTTTTAGAACCTAGAGGCAGGACAGGAATAAAGATGCAGACATAGAGAATGAACTTGACACGGGGAGGGCGAAGTGTAAGCTGGGCCAAAGTGAGAGAGTGGCATGGACTTATATACACTATCAAATGTAAAATAGATAGCTAGTGGGAGGCAGCCGCATAGCACAGGGAGATCAACTCGGTGCTTTGTGACAACCTAGAGGGGTGGGATAGGGAGGGTGGGAGGGAGACGCAAGACGGAGGGGATATGGGGATATATGTATACGTATAGCTGATTCACTTTGTGATACAGTAGAAACTAACACACCATTGTAAAGCAATTATACTCTAATAAAGATGTTAAAAAAGTGACCCTGGACCATTTTGTAGCAAAGGAAGTAAGAGAATGCTTTAAAATCATAAAGAAGGGAGTATATCAAAGGGCCAATCTAAAAGAGGTCCTTATGGCCAAAGCTGGAACAGTTTTAGCAACAAAATAAAAAATGTAACATTGGATTAAAACTAAAAGTATGGAATAAATATATGTGAGGTCACAGCGATATATTAAGTAACTAAATAAATAAATAAATGGAGAGAGGAAATAACCTTTCTTACAGAAAAATTCCAAATAATATATGTAAATATCCCCTCCAGAAGATGGAGCTTGTCCCCTACCCCTTGAGTCTGGGCTGAAATAGATGACTCACTTCCAAAGCATAGAGTGTGGAAAGGGAAAAATAGTTTCTCCAACTTTACAGTGGAGAAACCTGGCATGTATACTGATACCATGTCCTCCCTTCACATGGTATGACAAAAAGCACATTTCACCTCTGTGACATTCTTCCCCAAAGTCCATGGAAAATAAGAACTGAGCCTAGTCAAGGTGGAAAATATAAGACAAACTGAAATTAAAGAACATTCTAGAAAAAAAAAAAGCCAGACCAGTATTTTTTTAAATTAACACTGTCATAAAAAATTAGTAAGATTGAGAACCTGTCATACATTAGAGGAGACTAAATGCAATATGGTATCCTGGATTGGACCCTAGTACAGTAAAAGGACCTTAGTAAATACCTGGTGAAATGTGAATAGTCTGTTGTTTAGTTAATAATATTTTACTAATGTTAACTTCTTAGTGTTAAAAAATTGTTCTCTGGTTGTATAAGGTGTTAACATTGGGGAAAGTTGTGTAAAGTGTATGCAGAAAGTCCCTGCACTCTCTTTGTGATGATGTTCCTATAAATCTGGGAGCTATGTACATGACTTGTGTGCAAACTCATCTTTCCAGTGCAACTCGCTATGAAAATAAAAGCTTCAACCAGGTTTTTTTAAACTTTATTCTTCCAAATTGGAAGTGTGTAGAATGATCCATGCAATTGTCACCACAACAAAATAACACACTTTCTTTCTAAAGCATGATTGATTTAAAATATTCAAGATAAAAAAATGAGGCAATTTTACTCCCAGATGTCTCTAAGTACTGAGACACCTATTTAGCTCTAATATTTGTGTACTTTATAACGAAGTTCATTTGCACCTAATAAAGAAAACATCTTTTAATACAGAAGGTGAGCATGGTATCATACCAGTTATATGAATGCCTCATATTTCTCATTCTGAAATTGAGGAAATGGTATAAGATCTCTAACATACTATCCACTTTCTATATCCTAAGAATTGAACTGTTCCAGTCATCTATGGAGAGACATCGTTTAATTAGTTTAGCATGTGTAGAATGGTTATTTTTCTTTATAATTTCATCAAAATGATACATGTGCATAGCTTACACCAATAGTTAAAATACACTTACAAAAAAGTTGGCCTGGGCTTCCCTGGTGGTGCAGTGGTTGAGAGTCCGCCTGCTGATGCAGGGGACACGGGTTCGTGCCCCGGTCCGGGAAGATCCCACATGCCGTGGAGTGGCTGGGCCCGTGAGCCATGGCTGCTGAGCCTGTGCGTCCGGAGCCTGTGCTCCGCAGCGGGAGAGGCCACAACAGTG
>NW_020838085.1:78227-83214 GCF_003676395.1 Aethalodelphis obliquidens | reverse complement strand
CCCCCCCCCCCCCCCCAAAAAAAAAAAAAAGTTGGCCCACTCAGCTCCTCCTCATCAACAGTCCTGCTTCCCAGAAGCAACCAATTTTAACCAATTCTTATTTCAATTTTCTCTAACAGTTATAGCCTATTCTAAATGTGATACTGATATAGCTTACTTTAGGATTTTTATTGCTGCCATAACAAATTACCACAAAGTTAGTGGTTTAAAACAAAACAAATTTATCTCATTACAGTCTTGTAGATTAGAAGGTCAATGCAGATATCACTGGACTAAAACCAAGGTGTTAGAAAGAACTGTGATACTTTCCGGAGGTTCTAGAGAAGAATCTGTTTCCTCGCCAGTCTCAGTTTCTAGAGTTCAGACAAATTCTTTAGCTGGTGGCCTCCTTGCACTATCTTCAAATCCAGCAACATCACATCTCTCTGACCCCTCTTCTATCATCACATATCCTTCTGACCACTGTCAGGAAAAGTTCTCTGTTCTTAACTCTTCATGTGATTAGACTGGGACCACCTACATAATCTCAGACAATTTCCCATGCTCAGGATCATTATTCTAATTACACTATACATCAGCAAAGTATCTCTTACAATATAAGGGACTGTATTTACGAATGCAGGAAAACTGATATAAAAGACAAAAAAAGGGGCACTACCAATACAAATTTCTACAATGTATGCCTGAGCTTCTTTATTATGCAAGTCTCTCTTTTTTTTCTTTCCAGATGGATTCATAATTAGAAGAGAGGCAGAAAGATAAGAAATAAAGAGTAGATTATCATAGAAGTGACTGTATTATATATCTGGACTTTTTCAATTTTTATTATTGCCTCTCCCATTTCCTCACCTGTATGGAACATATTTCACGTTAATTTTAATCACAGCTTCCATTTGTATAAAGAAAGAGGGATAACCATTCAATTTAATATATTTTGAATAGTCCTATTAAAATATACATATATAAAATAAGTGGCTTTATACATTTGTATACTTTGATTATTACTTCTGAGAAATACGGTCTATATATACATATATATATATATGCAAGTTCTCGACAATGAAAGTATTCTTAAAACACATCCTTCAGAATAATCACCTTAATAAACTGAAAACCATAATCAGAAAAAAAATGTAAATTGCAACAATTCTCTATACACACCTGAGTTTTTGTGACACTTTTATTAGGATCCATAGTATGTAATGGGATTTCAAATATAAAATCAGTGCTGGAAAATGTCACTGGTGCTTGCAACACTGTGAGAGGAAAGCAAATACACTGTTAAAATACTAATAGACATAAGCTCACAGATAATTTTTACTTTACATTTAAATTTTCTACCTATTTTTGTATTTCCAGCCAGAAAATAAAATTATGTTTAAAAACATTTCAGGAATATCTTGGTTTATCACATCTGTAAGTTCCCATTTTGTAATGGTAGTTAATTACAAGTAAAATATAAAATGTACCCTTGAGTCAATAAGAGTATAAAATATACTAAATATTAATCTCAGGAAAAAAATAGACAAAGTTAAAATGATGTCCACAGTAAAATTTCCCCAATGCAGAAGTACAGAAGTGAAAAGAAATATAGAAGGAAAAATTATTGGAATATAGGGAAAATATATAGATGGCATATCAAAAAACATTCTATACATGAAACAGAAAAGCTCTATGGAGAAAATGGCTATTCATGGAAGGTTAGGAATGGAATCATATGTAAAAATACATTAGAGAAGATATTATCTGCTGGAAACCCCTATATTTTTAATAGATTTTTAGAGCAATTTTAGATTCACAGAACTGAGCAGAGATTTCCCATATAACCCCCTCACCACTGCCACACACACAGCCTCTTCCATTATCAACATCCTCTACCACGGCGGTACATTCGTTACACAGGAACCTGCAATGACACATCATTATAAGCTAATGCCCACTGTTTACATTAGTGATCATTCATGGTGTACATTCTCTAGGTTTGAACAAATGTATAGTGACATCTATCCACCACTATAGTTTCATACAGAGGAGATTCACTGCCCTCAAAATCCTCTGTGGTCTATTTGTCTCTCTCTCCCCACAACCCTTGGAAGCTACTGATCTTTTTTATTGCCTCCATAGTTTTACATCTTCCAAAATGTTATAGTTGGAATGATACAGTACGTAGGCTTGTGAGATTAGATTCTTTCACTTAGTAATGTACATTTAAGGTTCTTCCATGTCTTTTCATGATGTGATAGCTCATTTCTTTTTAGTGCTAAATAATATTCCACTGTCTGGATGTACCACAGTTTATCCATTCACCTACTTGGATAAACAAGACTTGGAAGGACATCTTGGTTGCTTCCAAATTTTGGCAATTATGAACAAAGCTGCCATAAAATTTACATGCAGGTTTTTGTGTGAATATGAGTTTTCAACTCTTTTAGGTAAATACCAAGGAGAGTGATCTGCTGGATCATATTATAAGAGTATGTTTAGTGTTGGAAAAAAACACCAAATGCCCAACTGTCTTCCAAAGAAGCAATATTATCTTTCAATCCCATCAGCAATGCAATCTCACTAGCAATTGCATTCACATCAGCTCCTGTTGTTCACATCCTCATCAGCATTTAGCATTGTCAGTGTTCTGGATTCTGGCCATGCTAATAGGTGTATAGTGGTATCTTATTGTTGTTTTAATTTGCATTTTCTTGATAACATATGACGTGGAGCATTTTTTCATGTGCTTATCTGCCATCAGTATATCTCCTTTAGTAAAGTGTATGTTCAGATCTCTGACCCATGTTTTAATTGGTTTTTCTTATTGTTGCATTTTGAATTCTCTGTATATGTCTTTTGCAAATATTTTCTCCCATTCAGCAGCTTGTCATTTGGTATCTTAATACTGTCTTTTGCAGAGCATAATTTTTTTAATATTAATTAGGTCCAGCTTATTCTTTCATAGATCTTGCCTTTGTTGTTGTACCTAAAATGTCACTGCCAAACCCAAGGTCATTTTAGAGATGTTTTCCTATGTTATTTTCCATGAGTTTTATAGTTTTGCATTTTACATTACGGTCTTCAATCCATTTTGAGTTAATTTTTATGAAGGGTATAAAGTCTGTGTCTAGATTCATTGTTTTTGCTTGTGGATGTCCAATTATTCAGTACCATTCTTTAAAAAGGCTATTCCAAATTGTACTGCCTCTACTCCTTTGTCAAAGATGAGTTGACTATACTTATGCAGGCCTGTTTCTGGGCTCTTTTTTCTGTTCCATTGATCTATTTGTCTAGTTTTGTCAATACTAAACTCTCCTGATTATTGTACCTTTGTAGTAACTCTTGAAGTTGGGTAGTGTCTGTCCTCTAACTTTGTTCTGTTCGCTCAATAGCATGTTGGCCACTGTGGGTCTTTTCCCTTTTCATATAAACTTTGAATCAATATGTCTGTCAATATCCACAAAATAACTTGCTGGGATTTTGACTGGGAATGCATTGAATCTCTAGATAAAGTTGGGAAGAACTGCCAACTTGACAATACTGAATCTTTCCATGCATTAACATGGAATATTGCTCCATTTATTTAATTCTTCTTTGATATCCTTCATCAGAGCTTTGTAGTGCTCCTCATATAGCTCTTATTAAGTATTTTGTTCAATTTATACCTAAGTATTTCATTTTTGTTGGGTGCTAATATAAATGGTATTTTGTATTTAATTTTAAATTCCATTTTACATTACTTGTATACAGGAAAGCAACTGACTTTTGTATATTAGCCTGTATCCTGCAACCTTACTATAATAGCTTATTAGTTCTAGTTTTGTTTTAATTTACTCAGGTTTTCTATAGACAATCATGTCACCCACAGACAAAGGCAGTTTTAGTTCTTCCTTCCTAATCTGTATACCTTTCAATTCCTTTTTGTGTCTTATTGCGTTAGCTAAGTCTTCCAGTACAATGTTGAGAAATAGTGGTGAGAGGGGATATCCTAGCCTGGTTTCTGTTCTTAGTGAGAAAGCTTCAAGTTTCTCACCATTAAGAATGAAGTTAGCTGTGGGGGGTTTTCATAGATATTTTCTGTCAAGTTGAGAAAGTTCCCCTCCATCACTCATTTACTGAATTTTTTAAATGTATATATGGGTAATGGATTTTGTAAAATGTTTTTCTGCATCTACTGATATGATCATGTGATATTTTCTTCTTTAGCCTGTTAATGTGATGGCTTAATTTTTTTTCTTTCTAATAAAAAAAGTTGTATGTTCTTCATAAAGAAAACTGTAAGAACACAAAAAATCACCCCAAATTATCTATACTCTACCCACTCAGAAATCATTACTGTTTATGTTTTGTCTACATACAATTTTTCATATACACATATATATTTCCATAACCCAAAAGTGGGGCCATATAACCACATTTTGTAATCTGCACTTTTTTTAAACAAGATATCATGAATTTTCTTAGAAGTATAGCATTCCTTAATAAACTCATAGTATAATCTAATTACCCAATCCCCTATTGCTGGACATTTAGGTTACTCCCAGTATTTCACCATCATTGGTAATGCTCTAATGAACATCTTTATATATTCCTTTGTTTTCCTAGGATAAATTCCTAAGGAATGTTCTTAACAGAGAAAACTGATATTTGGGGGTTGTATCTATAATATATATTTCACTGGTTTAAGTTATAGTTTGCTTATTTAAAATATACCTTCAATTCCTCTAGTGCTTTTACTTTGCACAGTTCTTTCCGCTTTGCCAAGTATGCAAGGAAGCTACCAATTGTCCTTTTTTTACTGATAAGAAAACTGGTTAATTGAGTTTTGAATGTGAACCAGCCTTGCATACATGAGATACCCCTATACCTCTTTCCCCTTCCCACTGGTAACCATTAGTTTGTTCTCTATATATGTAAGTCTGTTCCTGTTTTGTTATATATTGGGTTGGCCAAAGAGTTCATTTGGGTTTTCCCATAACATCTTATGGGAAAACCCAAATGA
>NW_020838085.1:49155-77827 GCF_003676395.1 Aethalodelphis obliquidens | reverse complement strand
TCATTTGGGTTTTCCCATAAGATGTTATGGGAAAACCCAAATGAACTCTTTGGCCAACCCAATATATTCATTTATTTTTTATATTCCACATACAAGTGAAAACAGAGTATTTGTCTTTATCTGCAAGGACCTTTTTAATAACAAAATAATCCTAATTCCTCCCTACCTTCCTTAACGTACTTATAGCATAATTGTTTGATTACTGTCATTGTTTCATTATTGTCATTAATTTCACTTACATATAAGTATACATAAACATATATATAAATAAATACCGTTGTGTTATTATGTTGAATAAACTTAAACGTCAGATCAAGAATATGAAAAATAAAAAATCTTATTTTACCTTTATTTTGTCTCCAGTGCTCTTTTCTTTATATAGACCTAAGTTTCTCACCTATAACATTTTTCTTCTCACTAAAGAACTTCTTTTACTATTTCTTTCAAGGCAGGTCTATTGGCAACAAATCCCCTCAATTTTTGTTTTTCTGAAAAAGTCTTTATTTCTCCTTCACTTTTGAAGGATAATTTCTCAAGGTACAGGATTCTAGATTGGTGTTTTTTTGTCTCTCAACACTTTATATATTTCCCTCCATTCTTTTCTTGCTTGCATAGTTTGTGAGAAGAAGTCACATATAATTCTTATCTTTGCTCCTCAATATAGTATGGTGTTTTTTCCTCTGAATTACTTCAGGATTTTTTAAAATTAATTTTTATTAGAGTATAGTTGCTTTACAATGTTGTGTTAGTTTCTGCTGTACAGCTAAGTGAATCAGTTATACATATACATATGTCCACTCTTTTATATTCCCTTTCCATCTAGGTCACCACAGAGCACTGAGTAGAATTCCCTGTGCTATACGGTAGGTTCTCATTAGTTATCTATTTTATATATAGTAGTGTATATATGTCAATCCCAATCTCCCAATTCATCCCAACACCCTTCCACCCTTGATAACTATAAGTCTGTTTTCTACATCTGTGACTCTATTTCTGCCTTGCAAACAAGTTCATATGTACCATTTTTCTAGATTCCACATAAATATTATATGGTATTTGTCCTTCTCTTTCTTACTTACTTCACTTTGTACGACAATCTTTAGATCCATCCATGTTGCTGCAAATGGCATTAATTCATTCCTTTTTATGGCTGAGTAATATTCCATTGTATATATGTATCACATCTTCTTTATATATTCCTCTGTCAATGGATATTTAGGTTGTTTCCATGTCCCGGCTACTGTAAATAGTGCCGCAATGAACATCGGGGTGCATGCATTCTCAGGATTTTTTAATCTTTGATTTTTCTGCAGTTTGAAAGTGATATGCCTAGGTGTAGTTTTTGCCATTCATCCTGTGTGGTATTCTCTGAGCTTACTGGATCCATGGTTTGGTGTCTGACTTTAATTTGGACGAAATTCCAGTCATTATGTTTCAAATATTTCTTGTTACTTTCTTTTTCTTCTCCCTCTGGTCTTTCCAGTATACATATATTACATACTTTGTAGTTGTCCCACAGTATGTAGATAGTCTGTTTTTTTTTGTTTTTTTTCTCAGTCTTTTCTATCCTTGCTTTTCTTTGGAGATATCTATTGAGATATCCTCAAGCTCATAGATTCTTTCCTCAGCCATGTCCCATCTACTAATACTCCTATCAATGACTCTTCATTTCTGTTCCAGTGTTTTTTGATCTATAACACTTCTTCTGGATCTTTCTTAGAATTTTCATCTCTGCTTATATTGCCCAACTGTTCTTGCATGCTGCTTACTTTATCCATTAGAGTCCTAAGCATATTAATCATAGTTTCTTTAAATTCCCAATGTGATCATTCCAACACCTCTGCCATATCAGCATCTGGTTTTCAATGCTAGTTCTGTCTCTTCAAACTGTGTTTTTCACCTTTTAGTATGTCTTGTACTTTTTTCTTGATCCTTAGACATGATGTACTGGGTAAAAGGAACTGCTGAAAACAGACCTTTAGTAATGTGGTAGTAAGTTGTGGGGAGAGGGGAAACATTCTATAATGCTATGATTAGATCTCAGTCTTTAGGTGAGCCTGTGTCTCTAGACTTTAGCACATGAACTTTACATGTGCTTCTCAATCTGTGCCCCACCACCACCAATCTGGGACTAAATGGCTAGAGTGGGCTGAGTTGGGTATTTCTCTTCTCCCACATAGAAGGTTACAGGACGCTGGAGTTGGATATTTCCCTTCCCTGAGATCAGTGAGGGTCTGATAAAACCCTAGCAGGACCTGGTCAAATAGTTTCTCCTGAGGGCAGACCCTGTTAAGCAGAACAGAATGTTCTGGCATATTTCAAAATTATTCCTTTTCCTCACCCCTGCCAGAAACATGAGGGGATCTTTCTCCTATATTCACTGAGAGAATCAAGTCAAGCTCCTGGAGGTAAAATTCACAAAACTATCAGAGCCCCTAATGACTGGGGCTCCATGGAGATTTTCTCTCAGACTTGTCCATGCTGAACCTCCAGCAATTCATCAATTACAATACAGGTTTCCTTCCTCAGGCATTGATTCCTGAAGTAACTTCCATTCCAGCAAGTTGTGATTCTCTGTATTTGCCCATGACTCTTTCCATTTTCAGGAGCATGAATCTGCCCTGTGACCTCACTTCTCTTATAGATCTAAAAAGATTTGTTGATTTTTCAGTTTGTTTAGCTTTTGTACTTGTTGTAAAGATGGAGCAGTAACTTTCAAGCCTCTTACACAGTGAACCAGAAACCAGAATTGAAAATCTATACTTTTTGAAACTTACCTTGGAGACGTTTGTAATCCTTAATGAAAACTCAAGAATCTTACAAGTTTATGGGAGTGTAAGTCCCTGGAAAGAAACCAATTTCTGATGCAAAAACTCATGTATCTTACAAGTGCTTTTATTATACCAGTGGAATTAATAGATGCTTTGGCAGGAAGTTAGGACATGTGGAATAGGAGAAATGTGTAGATAGTGTTCATCATTGTGTCACCCCCAACTCTTGTCATGAGAAATCCTAGGAAAAGACAATATTATGGCACACTACAAGAAATAGCACATCTAAGATGTTCTGCCTATTTGCAAACTGGCAACTGGGGATAATCACTGAAATAATAGATTGGTTATATCTTTAAAAACAAAGCAATGTTTTGCCATATTATGACACCATTTAGATATCTCTATTTCATTTATATAAAGCTACATTCTACCCAACACGTTATTAGAGAAACAGTTTCTGGAGAAACTGTTTCTCAAGATTAAAGTCTCACATACTAATATTTTGGTTCCCCCCCTAAATTAAAACATTCATTGGCATCCAGATTGTCAGGAAATGATGTAATAGTTGATGCTGAAGTCAGCATTGTGAGACTCACTAAGAAACGTAATAGGAAAGAATCAACAGACATTTAAGGAACTCCTCAACATGAGGGAGACAGAAATAAAGGAAAAATGATTCAGCAAAAATTGAGACAATGTAGTCAACAGAAGTTCAAATAATTTATAACATACAGATAAAAAGTGTTGCTTTCGGGCTTCCCTGGTGGCGCAGTGGTTGAGAGTCCGCCTGCCGATGCAGGGGACACGGGTTCGTGCCCCGGTCGGGAAGATCCCACATGCCGCGGAGCGGCTAGGCCCGTGAGCCATGGCCGCTAAGCCTGCGCGTCCGGAGCCTGTGCTCCGCAACAGGAGAGGCCACAACAGTGAGAGGCCCACGTACCACAAAAAAAAAAAAAAAAAAAGTGTTGCTTTCATTTAAAAAAAAAGTCTATAAGTAAAGAAATAGAAAAAAGTTCAAAAATCTTGTCAGTTTGAAATCACCAAGATAACTTTTTAAGACATAAAATAGTCAAGTCAGAAAAAGATATCCTGGGAAATAAAATGAAAAGATGAGAAAAAGGATAATAAGGGAGAATATGTAAGATAATTAAAATATATAATATAATCAAAGAGGTACAAAATCTAACCAATATGAGTCAGAGAAAGAAATAAGAAAATAATGGGAAGGAGTTTTTCAAGGAAGCAATTTAGGAAAACTTTATAGAACTGAAAGACATAAGCTTCTAGAGTGAAAAGCTCCACAAGAACTTAGGACAGTGGTAAAGATAAAAGCTTCACACCAAAGTCATCAATGGGAAATAATGGAGTACAGGGATAAAAAAGTTTCTAAAACCTTCTAAAGGGAAAACAGAGGGTAATATATGATGGATGGGAAAGAAGAATGGCATTAGACTTCTAAATGCAACAATGGGAGTTAGAAGATAACGATAGCACCTTCAAATTTTTGAGGGAAAATTATTTTGAATCTAGAATTCCACACTCAACTATCATTCAAGTGTGGGAGGAAAAACAAAGATACTTTCAGACATGGATTTTCTAAAAAGGTAACTCCCTTGCACCCTTTCTTTGGAAGCTCCTGGAAGATGTAATTTATCAGTACAATGAAGTAAACCAAGAAATAGGAAGGTGGGAATTTGAAGAAACGGGATATTCAAGGTAAAAAAGAGTCAAAAGGAACCCCTACAAGTAGAATGAAGGCAAGTCTCCAACTCTGCCACAGGGGAAGAAAGCATCTAGTCCATGTTGGAACAGGAAGTTGATGTGCTCCAGCAGGGCTGCTTGAAGAGAACAAGAAGACATATTATCTGACAGACTAGACTATGTGGAATACTGTCCTGACAAGCATATTATAGAGCTTTATAGCATGGGAGGATTTAGTAAAATACCTAAGGACAATTAAGCAATTATTAACTCCAGAAAAAAAAAAAAAGTTGAAATAAAGGAAATAAAATAACTATGCATGATACATTACTTGGCTAAACAATGTACAATCCATCATCATAATAATTAAATCTGATAAAAAGTTTAATTGAAATTAAAGGTATAATTATATTAGGAAAATGGATAAGAGGAGTTAGAGTTTCCAGTGAGTCAAGTTGCCTATCATCAAATAAGTGTTTTCATTAGATAATTAACGAGGAAAATCACTGCCTCTAGGGTGCAGGATAAGCCTCAAGGAGGAGACAGATAATGGATTGCAATTCTGGATTAGCACATTTTAATTCAAAAATGAACGCATGTAATTTGGGAGTAAAGAGATCACAGCAGGCTTGTGAGCTCCTACTTAGGTATCATCATCCTACCGAGGTGATGGCTGAGAGAGTAACGGATTTGATCATACCTCCTTGTAAACATAAAAATGGTATTGACCAGTGGCCTTATTCAAAGAAGAAACTTGACATGCATTATCTGTCCAAATAGCCAATTAAAAATATCTGGGATTTATGGGGCATTGCTCGTAGGAGAATGGGTATTTATCACATAGGCATTATCTGTATAACTATGAAGATTAAAAAACAATGCAGA
Source organism: Aethalodelphis obliquidens (assembly GCF_003676395.1). NCBI lineage: Eukaryota > Metazoa > Chordata > Mammalia > Artiodactyla > Delphinidae > Aethalodelphis > Aethalodelphis obliquidens. Next base: position 72,467 of record NW_020838085.1, on the reverse strand, counting down.
GCTCCAAACAAAAACGGCATCCTTTGAGAACAAGGTTTCTACAAATATCATTCAAAAGTCATCTGTTAATTCAAAACCAAAGGCATCCTACAGTGGGATCAAAGGACAAGTTGGAAGATGCCAAGTTCTACAGGAAGAAATATTACATCTTTGTCTCATTTTACTTGTATCATTTGAGTCATTAGCAAACTTTGGTGTTGATAAGTTATATGATATAATTAAGTCTGCTTTGACGTTTCAACTGTTGGTGTAAATACAATAATATTTTTATAAATTAAGTAAGTATAAAAATTACTGAATAAATTTTAAACCATTAAAAATAGGGGAGGGCTTCCCTGGTGGCTCAGTGGTTGAGGGTCCACCTGCCGATGCAGGGGACACGGGTTCGTGCCCCGGTCTGGGAAGATCCCAAATGCCGTGGAGCGGCTGGGCCCGTGAGCCATGGCCACTGAGCCTGCTCGTCCGGAGCCTGTGAGAGGCCCGCGTACCGCACAAAAAAAAAAAAAAAAATAGGGGAAAACACCAGAATTACATATTTACCAATCCTGTAGATGGGGAAGACGATCTAATCTTTAAAGCAATGTTGGAAATCACAGAGGAAATGATAGATTTAACCATAAAATTATTTAAAAGATCTATTGAAAAATGAATAAAACTAAAGGCAAACAACAAATCTTAAAAAACATTGACAGTAAACATGAAAAAAAAATATCAATAAAGAGGTCACTGACATCTATTGGATAAATACAAAACCTCAGTGATAAAGGCAAGGTTCATGAACAGATAATTTATATAACATATATATAATTAACAGCAAAGATACAAAATGTTAATTCTCATGAGCAATCAAAAAAATGAAAATTGAAGTGAAGAACTTTTAATCACAAAGAAAGAGATCCAATTTCTTTCATTCAATGCTGGTTAGAGGTGACACTGGAGGAGGGGTGAAATGACACTGACACACCTCTTTACAAAAGCCCTTTTGCAAATATGTACTGATACATACTTTAGAAGAAATGCAGGCAATTCAGAGACTCTCACCTTCAAAAAAATCTAAATAGGGAAAAAGTATTATACACAAAAGTGTTCACTACTACAGTATTTACATTAACAAGAAAATAAAAGAAGGAAACAACCTATGCTTGTGATTATGTTTAAGTAATCTATAAGAGTGTCTTACTGGATGAAATACTCTACAATAGTTGTCAGTGTTAATTTATATAATTAATAAGAGTCTACAGCATCCAAGTAAAAGTTTCGATTGAGTAATCAGATTTCAACTTAACATAGGCAGTAAGATCCCAAGTATGTTATAAATAAGCTAATAAAAGCAAAATAGAGAATAAGAGTAAGACACCAAAATATTAGTAAGAGTATGCTCTAAATATTCACATTCCAGATGATGTTTTCTGTGTTTCTACACTTTCCAATTTTCCTTAATGATGATACATTAATTTTTTAAAAATCTGTGAATTTTATTTTCTTTTTCATTAAAATAACTTACCTAATTCAGAAAAATTACACAATAATTATTTTCTTTCCCTAAAAAGATATCTTAAAACAAGGGAGAAATTTTTAACTTCATGGAGCCTCTCCACCAGTAGTGAAAATTCTAATTCTGTATTTTAAATGGGAGTGAAATAAATCTCTATACTATATATGTTACTTTAATGAGGCTTCTCTTACTAGGTGCCAAGTACAATTATTAACTGATCACTATTTTATTATTAAAGACAATTAATGTCAGAACCATAAAAACATAGTATAATATAAACTAGACTTAACTTTTCAAGAAAAATACTTAAGCACATATAATACTATGCAAAGTCAAAGCCAGTCAAAAGTATGGTTTACAGAGGGCATCAGTTTTATACTTGAACTCTTGGAGAAAATGAATAAATATTCAATAAATAATTCAAAATTTTAATATACTTATCCTTCTTTACTTGTACTTAGTTCTTTAGTAACCCATCCCCTTGGGGTGAAAAACATTTCCTTAAATAAAATTTTCATTATTTTATAACCAATGTATTTTATTTTAATAATTTCTATTTTGATTTAATCATTTAAATTGCCCACACAATAAACAAAGTACTAACCTGACCTTTGTTTTTTATTATATCTTGTTTTTCAAAAAATATTTATTTATTTGGCTGCACGGGGTCTTAGCTGAGGCATGCGGGATCTAGTTCCCTGACCAGGGATCAAACCTGGGCCCCCTGTATTGGGAGCACAGAGTCTTAAACCACTGGACCACCAGGCAAGTCCCTATATCCTTTTTTTTTTTTTTTTTGCGGCACGCGGGCCTCTCACTGTTGTGGCCTCTCCCACTGCGCAGCACAGGTTCCGGACACGCAGGCTCAGCAGCCATGGCTCACAGACCCAGCCGCTCCACGGCACGTGGGATCCTCCCAGACTGGGGCAGGAACCCGTGTCCCCTGCATCGGCAGGCAGACTTCCAACCACTGCGCCACCAGGGAAACCCTATCCTATTTTTTTAAGCAAAGGTAAATCATGTGAGATTATATCCAGGCTATTTATTAAAATTCAATCTCACAGACTCACAAACACACAAGAATCGTATCGTAAATTTACTAACATTTCTATTTTTAAAAAATAAGTATCATGCTCTAATTTTTTAAACTTAATTTTTAAGTTAACTTTAATTTTTTAAACTTCTAGCTCCTTAAGCATAAATATTTGGTTTATGCACATCAATTTCATATTACGTACCAGTAGCTTGAACGTAACATGGTCGAATAAGTGGTGCTGTTTTTGGAATCATAGGAGAGTGTGACAAACAACACTGAGTGTAAAGTTCTGAAGCTGCGAAGAAATTAATTCGAACTTGAATGCTAAAGTCGTAAGTTGCCACCTGACAGACAAAAAATACATTATAAATGTGACTATTTTTGCTATAAAAATTGTGATTTTTAAAAATTCAAATACAGTTGGCATACGTTATGTTAGTTTCAGTTGTGCTACACAGTGATTTGACATTTGCATATATTATGAGATGATCACCATGATAAGTCTAGTAATCAACTGTCCCCATACAAAGCTATTACAACGTTACCGACCATTTTCTCCTTATGCTGTATATTACACCCCTGTGGCTTATTTATTTTATAACTGGAGGTTTGTATCTCTTTATTCCCTTCACCTATTTCAACCAATACTATTTTTTATTGTACATATTTAAAGTTTACAACTTGATGATTTGATTTACATATACATAATGAAATAACACAATCAAGCTAATTAACATATCCATCACCTCACATAGTTACCTTGTTGTGTGTGTGAGAGAGACAGAGTTAGCAAATTTCAAGTATAAAGTACAATATTGTTACCAGAAGTAACATATGACCCAGCAATCTCCCTTCTGGATGTTCACTTAAAGGAACTGAAATCAGGATCTCAAAGAGATACCTGCACTCCTATGTTCACTGCAGCATTATTCACAATAGTCAAGATATGGAAACAACCTACATATTCATGAACGGATAAAAAAATAAATGTGGTATACACATACAACGAAATATTTTTCAGTTTTAAAAATAGAAGGAAATCCTGCCATTTGCAACAACGTGGATGGACCTGTGGGACATTATACTAAATGAAATAAACCAGACACAGAAACACAAATAATGTATGGTCTAACTTACATGTAGAATCTAAAACAGTCAAACTCATAGAAGCAGAGAGTAGAACGGTGGTTGCCAGGGACTGGGGGGAAGGGAGATATGGGGAGATGTTGGTCAAAGGGTGCAAAGTTTCAGTTATGCAAGATGAGTAAGTCCTGGAGATCTGACGAGATACTATGGATTTAGCAAAACAGCAGTTTAAAAAAAAAGACAGTTTCAAAAAGAAAATTATCATATGACATTGAAAGAACATTTTTTTTTTTCAAAATAAGACTTGGCTTATTTTTCATTAGTCCAAAAATAATTCTTAAAAATAAAAAATAAAAATATTAAAAATAATTGCTATTAATTCAAAATGGACCAAAGACCTAAATATAAAACCTAAAACTATAAACCTTGTAGAAGAAAATGTAGGAGAAAAATCTTTCTTAAGTGCAATACAAAAATAATCATCTATAAAAAAAATAAATTGTACTTTATCAAATTTTAAATTTATTTACTTATTTATTTATTTTTGGCAGTGTTAGGTCTTCGCTGCTTTGCACGGGCTTTCTCTAGTTGTGGCGAGCGGGGGCTACTCTTCGCGGCGGTGCACGGACTTCTCATTGCAGTGGCTGCTCTTGTGGAGGACGGGGTCTAAGTGCATGGGCTTCAGAACCTGCAGCGTGTGGGCTCAGTAGTTGCGGGTTGCAGGCTCTAAAGCGCAGGCTCAGTAGTTGTGGCACACGGGATTAGTTTATCCACTGGCACATGGGATCTTCCCGGACCAGGGCTCAAACCCGTGTCCCCTGCATTGGCAGGTGGATTCTTAACCACTGCACCACCAGGGAAGCCTCTCTCAAACTTTAAATATCTGTTCTGTTAATGATAATGTTAAAAAATAAAATTACAAGCCAAAAACATATTTCTCACAAAAAAATCCATCTTACATCCAAAATATATAAAGAACATACAAAGATTAATAAAAAACAAAGTACCCAATGAAAAACTATGTATTGAAAAGACAATTCAGAAAAGAAAATGTACATATGACATATTACCACATAATTAGGTGTTTAACATCATCAGATATTAGGGAAATGCAATTTGAAATCACAGAAGATAACACTTCATACCTATCAAAATGCTTAAATAAAAATGATATTACCAAGTGCTGATAAAGATGTAAGCACCTAATACATTTATGAATTGCTGATAGGAATGCAAAATTTTATAGTCATTTTGGAAAAGTTTTCTCGTTTCTTAGAAAATTAAATACATACTTAACATAAGGCCCAGAACTCCCAACCCTAGGTGTTTACCAAAGAGCAGTGAAAACTTATTCATACACAAACCTGCATGCAAATGTTTTTAGTGGCCTTATTCATAATCGTGAAAACCTGAAAACAAGCCAAATTCCCTCCCAATAGTGAACGGATAACAAACTTTGGTAAATGCATCCAACAGCTTTCTACAATAAAATGGAATGAACTACTGTTACACAGAATAATACGGATGAATTTCAAATGTAGTATTCTAAGTGACAGAAGCCAGATTGATAAGGCAACCTATTTTATGATTTCATTCATATCATATACAAGTGAAAAGGCAAAATTATACAAACAAAATGAGATCAGTGTTTGCCCTGAACTGAAGGTGGGGGAGAAGGTGACTACAAATAAGGACAAGAAAAATTTAGGAGAGGTGATTTTCTATGAAATATCCAGAATAGATAAATCCATAGAGACTGAATGCAGATTGGTGGCTGCCAGTGGCTGGTGGGAAGAGGGCTGGGGAGAAACTGCTTAATGGGTAAAGGGTTTTACTTTGGAGTGACGGAAATGTTTTGAAATGAGATAGATGGGGTGGTTATACCATATTGTGAAGGCACTAAATTGTTTACTTCCAAATGGCTAATTTTATGTTATAGAAATTGACACTCAATAAATTATTTTTTAAAAAATAAATGAAGGACAAATCAATCAGAGGTTTCCAGGAATTCCCCAGATATCTACCATGTGATGATCTCAAGATTCTACAGAAATAAAAAATATGTGTTAAATAAAATGAAGAGCTAAATAATAAAAAGCATATAGTTACAGCTTGCCATGCATATTACCCTACTAGGCAAACTCTTGGGCTTTTTGTTTCAGTATTAGCTGGCTGCTATGGTCTGAAAATATCCCCCCAAAATTCATATGTTGAAATCCTAACCCCCAAAGATGATACAATTAGGAGGTGGGGCTTTGAGAAGTGCTTAAGCCATGAGGATGGAGTCCTCATGACTGGGATTAGAGTCTTATAACTATAATTAGTGCCTTGTAAAAGAGACTCCAGAGAGATTCCTGGCCCCTTCCATCCTATGAGGACACATCAAGAAGTCCGCGACTCAGAAGCAGCCCTAACCCCACCAATTCTGGTGCCATGATCCTAGACATCCAGGATCCAGAACTGTGAGAAATAAATTTCTGTTACTTATAAACCACCCAGACTGTGGTATATTGTTATAGCAGCCTGAACAGACTAAGACAATGGCCACGTCACTGCCAATTCCATCTCCCGTCATAGAATCTTTTGCAAATAATCTGTTCCCATAACAGAATTATAGAAGCATAAAAATACTGTAACATGTTTTATTTTCATGGATGTTTCATTTATCTTGACAAATCAGAGCAAGCAACTCATTCCCATGATAATCTATTTCTGCGGTGATACCAGCACACAGGTGTCAAGGAGTAAATTGAAAAAAGATATAGTTCATGTCCAAATACTACACTTTTATATCTTTCTCAAAACAAAACAAAACTTTGTTTGATCTTATTTCTCCTGGAATTTCTCATTGTTAGTCATCAACAACCAGTTATATTTTGTCTCATTTCTATTTTTCCTCTTCTGGTTTTTTTTCATTTTTTACTTGTTATATTAATAGAAATCAATACTTTCACACATATTTTAATAGTATTTATATTATTTTTTAGGTTACTATTGTATTCTTTCCTTTTTATATATATAATATGAACTCATTTTAAACTCAAGTAATGCTATACACTGACACAGAAGACATGTGAGTGGCCCACAAGGAAAGGAGAGGGTTGAGTGACTTAGTGTAAACAAACAAGTCTAGTCAAGGATGCCAAATACAATTGTAATTGTCCACAAGCAGTTTTGATTGTACCCAAACCTGGTGCAACGTAGGAAAGGAAGGGTTACAACTAGAAATAAATCAAGTCCTTTATTGCTGATTTCACATTTTCCTGCTGCATAGGTCAAACAAGAGAGCACCCACTGACAATTTACATCTACACACACACAAAGATAGATAACTTACAAGTAGCTATAAATATAGTGGAGGACACCTGAAATGCCTCACTGGCACAAATTTAGTGAGCAAAATCTCACAGGGTGTGCTGTCTCTGCAGGGTTCTTTATGTTCTTCTTATTGTCGGATTGAATTACACTTCTATACACTAGGTAAATCTCCCTTTAAACTACCTAGTAAATGTTGAACAATTCAAAATCTTAAGCAATGTGCAGCACTCCAGAAAACTATAAATATATATAATTTATTTTAATTTTATAATCAATTTTAGAACACTAGAAGAGCCACAGTCCAAACATTAAGAAATAGATTTCTAAGCTTTTAACTGTTGAAAGTGTTAAATAGTAAACTGGACTGAAAAATTATCAAATTGCATATGCATCCTCCCCAAAAGTCATGTAACATTTAAATTGGATTATGTATTTTTTCTAATTTTTAGTGACCCTTAAGCTAAATGCTTTTGTGGATAAAGGATGAAATTAAAAACACAGTTCCACTGTATGAAAACATAAAATCACAATATCGACTTATTAAGACAAGATATAACTTGATCTCAGCAAAATTAAAAACCTATAAATTAAATTACTGCTGAAACTCATTTATTTTCCTATTGAAGAATGTGTGTATGTGTGTGTGTCTGTCTGCATACCTCTGTACACATGAAAGATGCAGATGCAGGCACTGGATAAGAGAATGATAGACTTCAATGCTTCAAAATAATCTGTCACAAAAGGATTATTTTCTTTTAATTTTGAGGTTTTGTTTTTATCAAAATTATAAGAGTACATACTTGAGGAAATAAAAATAATCCTACAAGCTTATTTTGAAAATCAGCATTCCCTTCCCTCCACCGATGTATACTCACACACACACACACACACACACACACACACACACACACACACACACACACACACACAAACACACAGAAATCCAGATGCAATCATTTTCGACTCTCCTAGTTATTTCTTTTGGATTTACCTCAACACAGCTAAATAACCTACATAGAGTGTCATAAAACAAGCTTCAATAAATTTAAACGTATTTAAATAATACAAAGAATATTCTCTAATTACAATGTAATTATATTAAAAATAAATAACAGAAGGAAATATGGTAAATTCACAAATATGTGGAAATTAAGTAACATCCTAAATAACCAATAGGTCAAAGAAGAAATTACATGAGAAATTGCAAACTTTGATGAATGGAAAACACAAAATACCAAAACTTTTGGGATATGGGTAAAGCACTGCTTAGAGGGAAATCTATAGCTGTAAAACCTATACAAAAAATTAAGAGGGCTTCCCTGGTGGCACAGTGGTTGAGAGTCTGCCTGCCGATGCAGGGGACACACGTTCGTGTCCCGGTCCGGGAGGATCCCACATGCTGCGGAGCGGCTGGGCCCGTGGGCCATGGCCGCTGATCCTGCACGTCCGGAGCCTGTGCTCTGCAACAGGAGAGGCCACAACAGTGACAGGCCCGTGTACCGCAAAAAAAAAAAAAAAAATTAAGAAAAATCTCAAATCAATACCTTCTACCTTAAAAAACAAGAAAAAAGAAAAGTAAACTAAACTCAAAGAAAGCAGAAGGAAGTAAATAATAAAAGATAAAGTGAAAATGAACAAAATCAAAAACAGTATAGAAAATCAACCAAAAGCTGAATCTTAAAAATACCAACAAAATGGACAAACCTTTAGATAGTCTAGGATGAAAGGTGAGATAATTTAATAAAATCAGAAATGAAATAGGCAACTTTACTACCTACCTTACTGAAATAAAAATAGTAAGAGAACACCATGAATAACTGTATGCCACTAAATTAGATAACGTAGACTAAATTTCTCAGGAAGAAATAGAAAATTTGATCACCTTTACCCATGAAGTGGGGAGAAGGTGGTCAAAAGGTACAAACTTCCAGTTACAAGATAAATAAGCCCTGGTGATGTAATATACAGCAGGGTGACTCTAGTTAATGATACTGTATTGTATACTTGAAAGTTGCTAAGAAAGCACATCTTAAATGTTCTCATCACAAGGAAAAATACTGTAACTATATGTGGTGATGAATGTTAACTAAACTTACTGTGGTAATCATTTCACTATATATATATATATATCTAATCATTATGCTATACACCTAAAACTAATGCATGTTATATGTCAATTATATCTCAATAAAAAAAAGAAACATGGAGGGACTTCCGTGTCAGTCCAGTGGGTAAGACTCCGCACTCCCAATACAGGGGGCCTGGGTTCGATCCCTAGTCAGGGAACTAGATCCCGCATGCATGCCACAATTAAGAAGCCTGAATGGCGCAACTAAGAGTCCGCATGCCGCAACTAAGAAGGTTGCATGCCACAACGAAGATCCTGAGGGCCACAACACCTGGTACTGCCTGCCTAAATAAATAAATAAATACATAAATAAAATTATTAGGAAAAAGAAAGAAAATACTAGTCTCATAATTATAGGTCTCATTAAAAAAGAAAGAAAGAAAGAAACATGGAAACTCACCTGGAAGAAGTATAGAGAAAACTATTAAAATATAGATGAAGCTGGGGGGTGGGGGAGTAGGGAAGAACTATTGGCCTTAGTTTACTCAAGGGAAGTCAGAGTACTAATTCTAGCAAAACAGAAAGTTCCCAAGAGAGAAAATATAAATACTAAAGGAACATCAGGTCATATCAGAATGAGTAATAGGAAATTAAACCAACATTCATTGGGCTCCATCCAAAGCAGGACATTAGACAGAAGAAACTCATGTGAAATCTATATAAAATCTAAGAGGCAATACTGACAAAGAAAGAATTGAGAAATGAGAAAGAAGAAGAACTCTCCTTTTGTTGCAGATGCTATAAATTTTTACTATGAGAAATATATGCAAAACTTGAAAACAGAAAAGGCTACCCATGATTTGACCTGACACAGAAATGCTATTCATGTTTAAGGACTGGGATGACAGATATACTGTATCAAGTAATAAAATCATGCCACTTTCAATGATATAGATTTGGTTTTTTGAGTTGTCTTGTTCAGATGTGTATCTTTTTAATTCAATATAGTATTTCCCAATATTCTACAAAATCCTGACAATTTCTGTCAATTTCTTTTCTTTCTTTCCATTTTATTATGGGTTATATTTTATTAGTTTCTACAAATACCCTTGTATATGTAATTAAAGGCTTAAGCATATGGTAATTATCCCCCAACCAAACTTAATCCCAGAAGAAACAAACTGTGACTGCAAATTTCCCCCCTAAGGATATGCAAAGTGGAACAGAAAAAAAGGGACTATATAAAAATGGTCATTGACATTTTGATGATGGCAACCTTATGAAACTGAAGATTCTGAATGCTAATGACTAGAAGGAAAGTAATAAGCCTCAAAGAAAGGATATGAAAATTTTGTGTCTATAGGCTAAAGAAATATATACTATTCTTCATCATGTTTGGATTCCTAAGATGGCATCATGACAAGCCAGGAGGCTGAGGACATAACATTTATCGTCTAAGCTCTGCAGATCACCAGCAGCTAGCCTTGACAAGTCCCCTGGCCTCACTGTGCACTGGCTTCTACAATTGGAAAAAGGAGAAAAATCTAAGGTCTCAATGCCTGTCTTATTGGATTCATATGGAAATTAAGTGACATTGGATATTAGGGCACTTTACAAACTCTAAGTACTATATAATTATCAACTAAAGGATTGTTATTATAATTTTAAATATAAAATTTGAATAGATCTAGTAGATTGAATTAGTAATTTAGAAAACATATGACAAAGCAAAGCCTGAGATCAGATGACTTCAATGATGAAATAGATCACTAATTTAAAGAAGAATTAACACAATTCTTTCAAAAACAGAAGAGGAGAAAACACTTCTCAACTCACTCTAAGAAGTCAGTATTACCCTGATACTAAAACCAGACAAAGACAGTTGAAGAAAACTATAGACCAATATTCCTTATGAACAGGGATGCAAAACTCCTCAAGAAAACACTAGGAAACTAAATCTAGAAACGTATAAAAAGGATTATACTCCATGATCAAGGGAGACTTATCCCAGGAATGTAAGGTTGATTTAACATACAAAAATCAATCAATATAATGTACCACATTAATAGAATAATGGGCAAAATCATGTGATCATCAAACTGCATGCAAAAAAATTTTTGACAAAATGCAACCTTCTTTCATGATCAAAATACTCAAACTAGGAATAGAAGGGAACTTTCTCAACCTGATAAAGGGAATCAACAAAACATTTTTTAAAATAACACTGCTAACATCATATTTAAAAGCGAAAGACATATGCTTTCCTCCTAAGATGAGGAACAAGACAAAGATCTTTGCTCTTGCTACTTCTATTCAACATTGTACTGAAGATTCTAGAAATCAGGCAGTGAAACAAGTAAAAGGCAACCAAACTGGAAAGGAAGAAATAAAATGCTCTATTTGCAGATGGCATGTTCTTGTACATAGGAAATTCTAAGGAATCTACTAACAAACCATAAGAACTAATGTATAAGTTAAACGTGGTTGCAGAAAAACTAGATCAATGTTTAAAATCAATTGTTTTTCTACACACTTGAAATGAATAATCTGAAAATAAAATTAAGAGAACAATTCCATTTACAAGAGCATCAAAAATAATTATTTAGAAATAAATTTAATAAGGAAAGAGGAAATTTGTACATTGACAACTACAAAACATTGTTGAAAAAATTAAGAAAGATTTAAATAAATGGAAAAACATCCTATGTTCATGGATTAGAAGACTTAATATTGTTAACATGGCACTACTCCCCAAATTGATCTAAAGATTCTTCATAATCCTTATCAAAATCCCACCCAGACTTTTTGCAGTAATTGACAAGGTCAGCCTAAAATTCATATGGAAATGCATGGGACACAAAGTAGTCAAAAATACTACTGGAGAACAAAATTGGTGGACTCACATTTTCCAATTATAAAAACTACAAAGTTATTATAATCAAGACCTTGTGTTATTGGAATAAGGACAGACATATAGATCAATGGAACATAACTGAATGTCCAGCAATAAACTTTTATATTTATGTTTAACTGATTTTAGACAGGAGTGTGAAGGCAATTTAATGTGGTAAAATAATATTTTCAATAAATGGTCCTGGGACAAATGGACATCACATGCAAAAGAATGAAACTGGACTCATATCACACATACACAAAAAATAATTCAAAATGGATTACAGACCTAAATGTAAAAGCTAATACTCTAAACAAAACTCTTAGAAACAAATATAGAAATCTCATGACTTGAGTTAGGTAATAGCTTCCTAGATATGATACCAAAAAGCACAAGTGACAAATGAAAAAGAGATACATGGGACTTTTGTCACATGTGTCTTTTATATTAGCAGATGATAATAGCCAGTGTGAAGACAATGTGAAGAAAATACAGCTTGGTGCCACATTAGGATGTAAGCTTTCTACTATAATCCTAAAGTCAAGAATAATGCAGGAGGGGGCTCCCCTCGTGGCGCAGTGGTTGAGAGTCCGCCTGCCGATGCAGGGGACATGGGTTCGTGCCCCAGTCTGGGAAGATCCCACATGCTGCGGAGCGGCTGGGCCCATGAGCCGTGGCCACTGGGCCTGCGCATCTGGAGCCTGTGCTCCGCAAAGGGAGAGGCCACAGCAGTGAGAGGCCCGCGTACCGCAAAAAAAAAAAAAAAGAAAAAAAAAAAGAATAATGCAGGATACCTAGTAGGTGCCCAATAAACATTTGTTGAATGATGATGATTGATGGAAATATAAACTGATACAAGTTTGGTGGTGATAATGTGGATATATGTACCAATAATTAAAAAGCACATAACCTTTCCTCACCAATTCCAATTCTAAATATCCAAAAGAAACAACAGAACAAGTCCTCAGAAATGAACATGCCAGTTTATTCACTGCACTTTAATTCACTCGTCGAATACTTATTGTCTGATATGTGCCAAAAAATATATTAATGCTACAAATATAATGTTGAACTATATATCATACTGTTTTCTTCCTTTGAATAATAATATGATTGATGACATACAGATATCTGACTAGATTAAGAAACGACATCTATCCTGGGTTAAAACGTGTGTTAAATTAGTATGTGAAAGATATTTCCCAACATGGCCTTAAAGCATATTGCTTCATAGGAAATTAGGAATAAGATAAGCCAAGAAAAATAACTGATCTTGTTCTAGAAATTCTAAACAAGGTAGTATGATAAGAAAAAAGTGGTAAAAATTATCATTATTAAAATAGAAGAGACAATAATATTTGCAATCTATTGTTTTGTTTTGTTTTTGTTTTTTTGCGGTACGCGGGCCTCTCACTGTTGTGGTCTCTCCCTTTGCGGAGCACAGGCTCCAGACGCGCAGGCTCAGCGGCCATGGCTCACGGGCCTAGCCGCTCTGCAGCATGTGGGATCTTCCCGGACGGGGGCACGAACCCGTGTCCCCTGCATCGGCAGGCAGACTCTCAACCACTGCACCACCAGGGAAGCCCTGCAATCTATTACAGTATTCCTAAAAAAAATCTAAAATAAATTGAAGGATAATTAAAAGTAACTGATGTTTAAAGTAAGATAAACAGTTTTACACCTCATTAACATAATTTATTTTCAAAATATTGATGAGAGCATAAAAATAATAAAACCCAATCATTTACACTGCACAAAACAGCATAGAAAAATTATTTCAAAATATTTCAAACTTTTGCTGAGCAGTATAAAATGCTTTAATAACATAAACGGCATATCTTTTTTCTGAATATGAAGCTCAATTTTATACAGAAACCACTTCTCTCTAAATTTTTTATTAATTTAATGCAACACAAACCAAAATTACCATAGAAGTTTTAGCTATAAACTCAAGAAAAAGATTCTAAAGTTCATCAAGAAAAATGGCCAAGGGGCTTCCCTGGTGGTGCAGTGGTTGAGAATCTGCCTGCCAATGCAGGGGACACGGGTTCGAGCCCTGGTCTGGGAGGTTCCCACGTGTCGCAGAGCAACTGGACCCGTGAGCCACAACTACTGAGCCTGCATGTCTGGAGCTTGTGCTCCGCAGCAAGAGAGGCTGCGACAGTGAGAGGCCCGCGCACCACGATGAAGAGTGGCCCCCACTCACCACAACTAGAGAAAGCCCACGCGCAGAAATGAAGACCCAATATAGCCAAAAATAAATAAATAAATAAATAAATAAAATTTAAAAGAAAAATGGCCAATGGTATTTTAAAAGGAAAAGAATATAGTTATCCTACCAGAGAATTAAAAGAATTTTAATAGTACCAACCAGGCCAAATTGTTAGCAAATAAATCATTACTGTTGTATGGTGGCTTGTTATGCAAGAAGAATCAAAGAATTTTAAGTGCAATTTAAAATTCACCTTTCACCTCTGAGGTTGGCAGAATATTACATACACATACATATATAATGGATGCAACCTAGTTGTACAAAGAAAGACGACAGTAAGCAACATTTTACATTGTTACTAGTGGCTAATACTACTGGTATAACCTTTTTGAAGAGCAATTTGACAACGCATATCAATAGCCTAAAATATGTGCACAGAGTTTGACCCAATTATTCTACTTCTAGGATGATATAATGAACGCCTATAATGTGAAAACAAACAGTTATTTACAAGGATGTTTCTTACAGAATCATTTATAGAGTCAAAAAATGGAAAAACCTTAAGTGTACAGTAAGAAGGATTAGTTTAATAACTATAACATAGTATAGCCATAAAATATTATCCCTAAAAAATTAAATTGCATTTAGAATACTTAATGACACAAAAAGCAATTGATAACATTTAAATTAATACACTCAGGAAAAAAAATGCAGGTTAAAAATGTTCATAAAGTATTATTTCATTATAATTATAGACATAGAAATATAAGTATAGAGATAGAAGGAGAAAAAACAAAGATACCCCAAAATATAAACAGAGGTCATTGTTATGTATTAGGATTTATTTTGTATTCTTTCTTTCTGCTTTTCTAAACTTCCCATTTAATTTTGACAAGAGACTTTAATAATCAGGAGGAGAATATCACTGATATGCAAGATTGAAATATAAGATGATGCTGAGAAAACCTGCAAATCGTTAGGATACGTGGGAGTTGAGTAGGCTTTGAAAGCTATTAAAATACTGTAAAAATTAAAAAGATAAACATCCTCTGAATCTCTTCAAATAACTTGTTAATTATGCTTTTGTCTGAATTAGAAAGACAAGTCACAGATTGTATTATTCAACAAATAATTGTAATACCTTGACAATATTTCATGCACTTCAAAATCCTTTGCTGAAAAGATAAAAGGAAAATGTAAATAATGTGTATTTTGATATTATCTGATAGCCCAAATTAGGCCAAAGGAAACTATTCCTAAAATGACTTTCAAAAAAAGCAAAGATGTTCTCTCTCTTCTGGATAACCCTGCTAAAGAGTATCTATCTAAATGTCACTGGTTCATGAATGTAGATGAATAATTATTACACAGTAAACCTGTAGAAATCAAATATAGTATGGTATACATCTTAATTATTACACACTAAACCTGTAGAAATCAAATATAGTATGGTATACATCTTAATGTTGTATAATACAACTTAATGTTGTAGATAAAATTAAAATTTTTCATTTTCTTTAATATCAGAAGAGTAACCTTTGATATCTCATCCACTATGATTGTCAAAAACTAGAACAGACAAAAGAGTAAACTCTGTAGACATTATCATTCCATGTGAACCATATGTGCACAAAACCCACAAAATACATGCCAGCTAATGTACTGCACCTAAGAAGGCAAAATTAATCTTTAGCATTTTCTTAAATCTGAATGTGTCCTTAAATTTTCTTGACTTTTTCCTCCTGAAAGCTAAATAACAGCTATCATTGTTCCTAAAATAAGATTTTAATCTCAGTAAACCCTGTAGTTTAGTAACATTACTAAAAAATGGATTATTAAAGATGTACTTTGTTAGCATTCAATACACCTTCTTGTTGTGTTTTAATTCCTTTCCTTTAGTTGATTCTATCCTACACCTACTGGGTACAAGGCATCATGCTAGTTATGCTGGAATATAAAAAATGTTTTGACATAAGAGTTTCATACTCTAATTGCCATATAGCAGTTTGATTCTTGTTTGGGAGGATGCAGCGACATGCCTTTCCATATCATAGGTAGCAAGACGCTCTCTCTTTGGCACTTCTATTGCCTTCAAAGCAAAAGCATATCAGAGATTGCCCCTGAAATTTTGCCAGTGGTATCCCTTCCTCCTGGGCACATTCTAGGAAAGGTTTTTTTCTTTGATTTTCTTTGCTTGTTGTTTTTGTTGGTGTTTTTAAATCACCAAACATCGAGGGACACTACCCAAGAACCAGTGTTATAGCAACCCCTCTTAAATCTTCACAGCATGTCTTTGGTGATTTCAGGTGATGATTCTAAGAACATCAAGCATACCCCACTCAAATATAAGTAGAAAGCACATGCTGGCTCAAATATAAGTGATTTTGGGGTTAGCCTCAACTTTCCTCTCCTTCACAACATGTCATATCTTGAATTTTCTAGAGAGCATAACTGAGACCACAAGACCACGAAGGCTCCTTGTGTGTGCCCTCTGCACCTCTTGAGATACACTGCAAGCATGAAGCCAGACAACTCCACGATCATTTTACTGAATTAAAGGGTATACCCAGACATGCTCACAAGTAGAAAAAGACCCACTACAAAAAGAACTTAGGTGATCTTCAATAGCTTCTTAGTTAGGATTATCTTAACTCCACAACTCTCCAGTAATGTGAGTAATAGAAAGCTTAACTTACTTCTTTGGGAGAAAATGCTAGGCCACACTCCAGAGATGTCTCTCTCTCTAACTCCAAGGAATATATGTCAGGAAATGCAGTGTCTGTGAATTCCCCTATAAGAGCAGAAAAAGGACACTTTTTTTTTTTAAGCCAGATACATATCTATGATGCTATTGTTAAATGTGGAAATGAAACTTTGAGAAACCTCATCAAAATGTTCACAACAATCAAAAAACAGTCGCTAAAACATCTGTGCGGGGCTGCATAAGGTTGCTAGGTTAAGGAATCACTCTTAATGCCAAGATGCTAATCAGCAAAACTGGTATCCAAAAATGGAACAAATATATATTCAATCAGCAAAACAGAGAGGATAAACCTATTTTTTAAAATCTCCGAAGTTCAAGAATGATATCACAGTCATATTCAGATGAATATAAAAAGGTATAAAGGTCAAGATCAAATAACTGACTGAATCTTAGGTCTGAGAAAATTGAGACTCCCTCTCCAGTGAAGATGGAACAGGGAGAATCCAGACCTCCTCTGATGCCTTACGGAGTTCACAAAGAAGATAAACACAATTTCGTACAAGAAAACTTTTCAACAAAATGGTATCACTCCAGATACAAAGGCATTGGGTGGAGATACAGAAACAACTGTCAAATAGTAACACAAACTTCAGGGTCAAAAATTATAACCACTTAAATAAACTTCTAAAATAAGTTCCTGAAAGATCAAATGTTAGCTACAATAGAACCTCTGCCCTCATCTAAACAATTCTAAAAATCCTTTTTTCTCCCTGAAGTTTTCTGATTAATCCAAGGAATGATAATAATTTCAATTACCCTGTCTCAAAATAAACTTAAATAACTCATTTCATTCTCCTTCACCCTACTCAATTTCTCTCAACTTGATGTATGATATAAAAACCATTAAACAAATGAAGAAAAAGGATCCATTAAGTGTTTATTAACACAAACATGTTTGTGGTGTGGGAAAAAATACATATATTATACAGCAAAGAATATCCACCTAGAATGGCTATATATCTCGAATACATAAAATATAATAAAAATAGATATTCTTAAGTATATTTGAAGTATATATAAACATATAGATTGTGAAATGCAATAATCCAAGACAGCATCAATAAATATTTCTTGAGCACCTATAATGTGCAGAGAACTATGTCAGACAACTCTAGCAGAAAACAAAAATTGGAACCATAGTCCTTGACCTCATGGAGCTCACAGCGTAGTAAGGGAGACAAACAAGTACAAAGCTCTTTTTGATACAAGGTACAATTTGGTTAGTGCTATAATAAAACTCACCTAATGTCCTAAAGGAGCAAAGGCAAAAAAAATAATTTCAACCGATTGGACAGGGGTATGAATGGGGCTAATGATTCATAGGAATGCAGGAGGTTGATGCTAATTTATAAAAGAGGGTAGAATCTCAGGCAGCAGGGACAGAAGAGGAGGAACTAGCCTAGGAGGAGGGAAGCCCAGTGCCAGAGGAAATGTGTAACACAATCTGGTTGCAGTAGAGACAGCTGATGGAGCCTACAATGGGAGAGGTGACTGGAAAGAAAAGGTGGCATCATAGCTAAACAGATCTCAGTATTTCCTCCCCCTTAAGTCATTCTTGTCCTGAAACGATAATGTGAAAAACCAAGTCTAATTTGTCACAGAAGGACATTTATGTTTTAACATACTCATAATAACAAAATACATTTTCAGGACATTTTAAGTATAAACTTTATTGCAAATTGTTAATAATTGTTAAGATCAACTTATATACATCCTAGACTGTGTCAGCAGCCTGCTGTTGAGAACCACTGCTACTGGTAACAGGAAACCAACAAAGCTTTTCAAGCAGAGGGCAGATGGGATAAGATCTTTGCTTGAAGGAGATCACTCTCTGGTATAGGTATGAGGATAAAGGCTTGGAGGCAAGGAAAGCATTTTAAAAGATGATCCAGTGACCTAGAAGGGAAGCTTGAGCTAGGGCTAAGGCAGAATTGTGGAAAGAAATGCATCTTGCCGAGTAGCTCTGCAGAATAACCAGGAAGAGCCTGTGATTCATTAACAAGGTGCATGAATGCATATGAGGCAGTCAGAGTAAAGTGTTAATGCAACTGAAGTTTCAACATCCAGATTTTCCAAAACAGAATATAAATCTCATATGGATTTCCAACTGCCTACTGTTATGATTCCTGGGCTATTCCACAGTCCCCTCAAACACAGCATGCTTGCCTAGATCTATTCCTTCCCTCACATTATATCAACTATGAATAGTCCCTCCCATCACATACGTCTTAGAGTCAAAAACTGGGAGCGATCCAAGACTTCCCCCTCCTCCTTAATACTGATGTCCGCTTGGTAACCACATCGAGGCATTGCTAATTTCTCAGCACCTCTGTACTCTCCTCCTTCCCGTCCCTGGTATCAATGTCTGAGCTCAGGCTCTCATCACTTCTCACCTGTATGGCCACCATACCTAACTGATCCCCCTGTCTCTGTTTTTGCCCCTCCCATACCCACCTTTTCCCCCAGCCCATTTTCAACTTTGCTCCAAAAGGAAAATTAGTGAAGTGCAAGCCTACTCATACCATTGCCTGGATATCAATCCTTTAATTGTGCTGCCTAACCTCTAGGATAAATGTCCAGAAAAAACTATTAGTTACCTGGGTCTCACTTGCCCCTCTATACTCTAGATAGTCCAAACTACTTGCCACACTGACTCATTTCTAGGCCTTTACTTGCATTCTTTCATATCACCTTCTCTGTTTCTCTCCTTATTTCTTCTAAATTCAGATTTCTCCAAGAAATCTTTCCTGTTGGTGATTCTCAGCTAGTTTCCCTTAGCATATGCTTCCTTAGCACCAGGTACTGACCTGTCTTGTAGCATCCACATGCTATATGGTAATAACCCAATTCTTTTTTGTTTTTTGTTTTTTTTTTTTGCGGTACGTGGGCCTCTCACTGTTGTGGCCTCTCCCGTTGCGGAGCACAGGCTCCAGACGCGCAGGCTCAGCGGCCATGGCTCACGGGCCCAGCCACTCCGCGGCATGTGGGATCTTCCCGGACCGGGGCACGAACCTGTGTCCCCTGCATCGGCAGGCGGACTCTCAACCACTGCGCCACCAGGGAAGCCCCTAACCCAATTCTTTGTCTCTCTCTCCTACTGTTATATAGGTGGTCTCCATTTGTCATTTAGATCCAATAGCCATCTTTCTCTGCTCTCCTCTGTCCTGACCTCTACAGACTGATTTATCTAGGTCCCTTGCTCTTCTGTCTCTGATTTGGTTCAACCACAGGGAAATGTCAGCAAGATATCAGAGAGTACGAGGTATTTATGCCCTCATGTCTTCCCTGCCTTGGCTGCAATTCTGGCAAGGACAGCATTTTTTTTTTTTTTTTTTTTTTTTTTACAGTTATAGCTTTTATTAGATGGCCCCTCTTTCAGAGTTTCACCACTCACAGGGCTTCAATAATATCTTGCCTCCTCTTGCTCCTTCCGGCCTAGAGGTAGAAGCAGCTTCCATCCCTTGTCAGTTTTTTTTAACCTGGCTCCCAGGTCCATACATAATTCCTTCACTAAATCATCTTCAGTTAAATGCTTTGAGTCATTTGTTTACTACTAAGACCCTAACTGATAAACTTACTGTTAACTTTTAGAGAACAAGTAAGATGTCTTATTATCTTTATACATTCAAAGTCTAGTATCTGGCCTATAACTGGTATTCAACAAATATGTACTGAAGAAGAAATGACTAAACCAACGGTTGGCAAACATTTTTCTGTAAGGGTTTATATAGTAAATATTTTAGGCTTTGCAAGCCATAAGGTTTCTGTCACAACTATTCAACCCTGCCATTCATGAAAGCATCCAGAAACAATATACAAACAAATGAGTGTGACTGCGTTCTAATAAAACCTTCTTTATAAAAAAACAGGTGTCAGGCCAAATTTGGCCCACAGACTTTAGTTTGCCAACACCTGGAGTAAACAAATGAAATACTTTATAAAAGTGCATTTTTTTCAAACTTAATTTAACATAAAGATACCTAATATATAGGTAAACAAAGAGAGAGAACTCTCCAAAACATTCACCTGAAATTCTTAAGCAATTAAAACTAGCAATTAATAATTTTATTTTCATTTATAGTATATACTTATGTATAATATACTTAACCTACTATATTATATCAATTAATAAGCACAGTTATATGTCATGCATTATCAAAGTCTTCTGATATATATACATGTATTTCTAGAAATAGAACCATTATGGTTTATAGGATATAAGAAAAATATGGGGGACTTCCGGGAAGATGGCGGAAGAGTAAGACGCGGAGATCACCTTCCTCCCCACAGATACACCAGAAATACATCTACGCGTGGAACAACTCCTACGGAGCACCTACTGAACGCTGGCAGAAGACCTCAGACCTCCCAAAAGGCAAGGAACCCCCCACGTACCTGGTTAGGGCAAAAGAAAAAACTAAACAGAGACAAAAGTATAGGGACGGGTCCTGCACCAGCGGGAGAGAGCTGTGAAGGAGAAAAAGTGTCCACACACTAGGAAGCCCCTTCGCGGGCGGAGACTGCGGGGGGCGGAGGGGGGAAGCTTCGGAGCCGCGGAGGAGAGCACAGCAACAGGGGTGCGGAGGAAAAGCGGACAGATTCCAGCGCAGAGGATCGGGCCGACCGGAAATCACCAGCCGAGAGGCTTGTCTGCTCGCCCACCGGGGCGGGCGGGACTGGGAGCTGAGGCTCCGGCTTTTGTCGGAGCGCCGGGAGAGGACTGAGGTTGGCGGCGTGAACACAGCCTGCAGGGCGTTAGTGCACCGTGGCTAGCCGCAAGAGAGTCCGGGGAAAAGTCTGGACCTGCCGAAGAGGCAAGAGACTTTTACGTCCCTCTTTGTTTCCTGGTGCACGAGGAGAGGGGATTAAGAACACTGCTTGAGAGAGCTCCAGGGACGGGCGCGAGCAGCAGCTAAAAGTGCGGAGCCCAGAGACAGACATGAGACGCTAAGGCCACTGCTACCGCCACCAGGAGGCCTGTGTGCGAACACAGGTCACTAGCCACACGCCCTTCCGGGGAGCCTGTGCAGCCCGCCACTGCCAGGGTCCCGGGATCCAGGGACAACTCCCCCGGGAGAACGCACGGCGCGCCTCAGGCTGCAACATCACGCCGGCCTCTGCCGCCGCAGGCCCGCCCCACACTCCGCGACCCTCCCTACCCCCCCGCCTGAGTGAGCCAGAGCCTCCGAATCAGCGGCTCCTTTAACCCCGTCCTGTCTGAGCAAAGAACAGACACCCTCCGGCAACCTACACGCACAGGTGGGGCCAAATCCAAAGCTGAGCCCCTGGGAACTGTGAGAACAAAGAAGAGAAAGGGAAATCTCTCCCAGCAGCCTCAGAAGCAGCGGATTAAAGCTCCACAATCAACTTGATATACCCTGAATCTGTGGAATACCTGAATAGACAACGAATCATCCCAAATTAAGGAGCCCTGTGGATGAAAGGCTCTTGGTGCTGCACGCAGGAGTCAGTGCTGTGCCTCTGGGGTGGGAGAGCCAACTTCAGGACACTGGTCCACAAGAGGCCTCCCAGCTGCACATAATATCAAACAGCAAAAATCTCCGAGAGATCTCCATCTCAACGCCAGCACCCAGCTTCACTCAATGACCAGCAAGCTACAGTGCTGGACATCCTATGCCAAACAACTAGCAAGACAGGAACACAACCCCACCCATTAGCAGAGAGGCTGCCCAAAATCATAGTAAGTCTACAGACACCCCAAAACACACCACCAGACGTGGACCTGCCCACCAGAAAGACAAGATCCAGCCTCATACACCAGAACACAGGCACTAGTACCCTCCACCAGGAAGCCTACACAACCCACTGAACCAACCTTAGCCACTGGGGACAGACACAAAAAACAACAGGAACTACGAACCTTCAGCCTGCAAAAAAGGAGACCCCAAACACAGTAAGATAAGCAAAATGAAAAGACAGAAAAACACACAGCAGATGAAGGAGCAAGATAAAAACCCACCAGACCTAACAAATGAAGAGGAAATAGGCAGTCTACCTGAAAAAGAATTCAGAATAATGATAGTAAGGTTGATCCGAAATCTTGGAGATAGAATGGACAATAGAATGGACAAATTGCAAGAATCAGTTAACAAGGACCTAGAAGAACTAAAGATGAAGCAAGCAACGATGAACAACACAATAAATGAAATTAAAAGTACTCTAGATGGGATCAATAGCAGAATAACTGAGGCAGAAGAACGGATAAGTGACCTGGAAGATAAAATAGTGGAAATAACTACTGCAGAGCAGAATAAAGAAAAAAGAATGAAAAGAACTGAGGACAGTCTCAGAGACCTCTGGGACAACATTAAACGCGCCAACATTCGAATTATAGGGGTTCCAGAAGAAGAAGAGAAAAAGAAAGGGACTGAGAAAATATTTGAAGAGATTATAGTTGAAAACTTCCCTAATATGGGAAA
>NW_020838085.1:0-49145 GCF_003676395.1 Aethalodelphis obliquidens | reverse complement strand
ATTTATAGGACATTCCATCCAAAAACAACAGAATACACATTTTTCTCTAGTGCTCATGGAACATTCTCCAGGATAGATCATATCTTGGGTCACAAATCAAGCCTTGGTAAATTTAAGAAAATCGAAATTGTATCAACTATCTTTTCCGACCACAACGCTATGAGACTCGATATCAATTACAGGAGAAGATCTGTAAAAAATACAAACACATGGAGGCTAAACAATACACTACTTAATAACGAAGTGATCACTGAAGAAATCAAATAGGAAATAAAAAATACCTAGAAACAAATGACAATGGAGACACGACGACTCAAAATCTATGGGATGCAGCAAAAGCAGTTCTAAGAGGGAAGTTTATAGCAATACAATCTTACCTTAAGAAACAGGAAACATCTCGAATAAACAACCTAACCTTGCACCTAAAGCAATTAGAGAAAGAAGAACAAAAAAACCCCAAAGTTAGCAGGAGGAAAGAAATCATAAAAATCAGATCAGAAATAAATGAAAAAGAAATGAAGGAAACGATAGCAGAGATCAATAAAACTAAAAGGTAGTTCTTTGAAAGGATAAACAAAATTGATAAACCATTAGCCAGACTCATCAAGAAAAAAAGGGAGAAGACTCAAATCAATAGAATTAGAAATGAAAAAGGAGAAGTAACAACTGACACTGCAGAAATACAAAAGATCATGAGAGATTACTACAAGCAACTCTATGCCAATAAAATGGACAACCTGGAAGAAATGGACAAATTCTTAGAAAGGCACAACCTGCCAAGACTGAATCAGGAAGAAATAGAAAATAAGAACAGACCAATCACAAGCAGTGAAATTGAAACTGTGATTAAAAATCTTCCAACAAGCAAAAGCCCAGGACCAGATGGCTTCACAGGCGAATTCTATCAAACATTTAGAGAAGAGCTATCACCTATCCTTCTCAGACTCTTCCAAAATATAGCAGAGGGAGGAACACTCCCAAACTCCTTCTACGAGGCCACCATCACCCTGATACCAAAACCAGACAAGGATGTCACAAAGAAAGAAAACTACAGGCCAATATCACTGATGAACATAGATGCAAAGATCCTCAACAAAATACTAGCAAACAGAATCCAACAGCACATTAAACGGATCATACACCATGATCAAGTGGGGTTTATTCCAGGAATGCAAGGATTCTTCAATATTCGCAAATCAATCAACGTGATACACCATATTAACAAATTGAAGGAGAAAAACCATATGATCATCTCAATAGATGCAGAGAAAGCTTTTGACAAAATTCAACACCCATTTATGATAAAAACCCTGCAGAAAGTAGGCATAGAGGGAACTTTCCTCAACATAATAAAGGCCATATATGACAAACCCACAGCCAACATCGTCCTCAATGGTGAAAAACTGAAAGCATTTCCACTAAGATCAGGAACAAGACAAGGTTGCCCACTCTCACCACTCTTATTCAACATAGTTTTGGAAGTTTTAGCCACAGCATTCAGAGAAGAAAAGGAAATAAAAGGAATCCAAATCGGAAAAGAAGAAGTAAAGCTGTCACTGTTTGCAGATGACATGATACTATACATAGAGAATCCTAAAGATGCTACCAGAAAACTACTAGAGCTAATCAATGAATTTGGTAAAGTAGCAGGATACAAAATTAATGCACAGAAATCTCTGGCATTCCTATACACTAAGGATGAGAAATCTGAAAGTGAAATCAAGAAAACACTCCCATTTACCATTGCAACAAAAAGAATAAAATACCTAGGAATAAACCTACCTAAGGAGACAAAAGACCTGTATGCAGAAAATTATAAGACACTGATGAAAGAAATTAAAGATGATACAAATAGATGGAGAGATATACCATGTTCTTGGATTGGAAGAATCAACATTGTGAAAATGACTCTACTACCCAAAGCAATCTACAGATTCAATGCAATCCCTATGAAACTACCACTGGCATTTTTCACAGAACTAGAACAAAAAATTTCACAATTTGTATGGAAACACAAAAGACCCCGAATAGCCAAAGCAATCTTGAGAACGAAAAATGGAGCTGGAGGAATCAGGCTTCCTGACTTCAGACTATACTACAAAGCTACAGTAATCAAGACAGTACGGTACTGGCACAAAAACAGAAATATAGATCAATGGAACAGGATAGAAAGCCCAGAGATAAACCCACACACATATGGTCACCTTATCTTTGACAAAGGAGGCAGAAATGTACAGTGGAGAAAGGACAGCCTATTCAATAAGTGGTGCTGGGAAAACTGGACAGCTACATGTAAAAGTATGAGATTAGATCACTCCCTAACACCATACACAAAAATAAGCTCAAAATGGATTAAAGACCTAAATGTAAGGCCAGAAACTATCAAACTCTTAGAGGAAAACATAGGCAGAACACTCTATGACATAAATCACAGCAAGGTCCTTTTTGACCCACCTCCTAGAGAAATGGAAATAAAAACAAAAGTAAACAAATGGGACCTAATGAAACTTAAAAGCTTTTGCGCAGCAAAGGAAACCATAAAGAAGACCAAAAGACAACCCTCAGAATGGGAGAAAATATTTGCAAATGAAGCAACTGACAAAGGATTGATCTCCAAAATTTATAAGCAGCTCATGCAGCTTAATAACAAAAAAACGAACAACCCAATCCAAAAATGGGCAAAAGACCTAAATAGACATTTCTCCAAAGAAGATATACAGAGTGCCAACAAACACATGAAAGGATGCTCAACATCACTAATCATTAGAGAAATGCAAATCAAAACTACAATGAGATATCATCTCACACCAGTCAGAATGGCCATCATCAAAAAATCTAGAAATAATAAATGCTGGAGAGGATGTGGAGAAAAGGGAACCCTGTTACACTGTTGGTGGGAATGTAAATTGATACAGCCACTGTGGAGAACAGTATGGAGGTTCCTTAAAAAGCTACAAATAGAACTACCATATGACCCAGCAATCCCAGTACTGGGCATATACCCTGAGAAAACCATAATTCAAAAAGAGTCATGTACCAAAATGTTCATTGCAGCTCTATTTACAATAGCCCAGAGATGGAAACAACCTAAGTGTCCATCATCGGATGAATGGATAAAGAAGTCGTGGCACATATATACAATGGAATGTTACTCAGCCATAAAAAGAGACGAAATTGAGCTATTTGTAATGAGGTGGATAGACCTAGAGTCTGTCATACAGAGTGAAGTAAGTCAGAAAGAGAGAGACAAATACCGTATGCTAACACATATATATGGAATTTAAGAAAAAAAAATGTCATGAAAAACCTAGGGGTGAAACAGGAATAAAGACACAGACTTACTAGAGAATGGACTTGAGGCTATGGGGAGGGGGAAGGGTAAACGGTGACAAAGCGATAAAGAGGCATGGACATATATACACTACCAAACGTAAGGTAGATAGCTAGTGGGAAGCAGCAGCATAGCACAGGTAGATCAGCTCGGTGCTTTGTGACCGCCTGGAGGGGTGGGATAGGGAGGGTGGGAGGGAGGGAGACGCAAGCGGGAAGAGATATGGGAACATATGTATATATATAACTGATTCATTTTGTTGTGAAGCTGAAACTAACATACCATTGTAAAGCAATTATACTCCAATAAAGATGTTTAAACAAAAAAAAAAAAAAAAAGAAAGAAACCACAGGGGTGTATGCTGAGTGTGCCCATGGAAACAGGGGCCTGCTGGAACTAGCCTTGCTTTCCCATTTTGAAGGCTGCATTCATGCTGCCTTGAAGCTACCTGACATTCCCTGCTCTTGACAGGCCTGTCAACCGTGTAAGAATGCTTCGGGGAAAATTATGAGTCTGTTCTGTCTAAACCAGGTGCTTCCGCGGCCGCGGTTGTGGTCCGCCTGACAACCTATAGAGCTAAAGGGAATCTCAACGTGAAAACTTGCCTTCAGGTTAGGCCCCTAGTAGCCGTGCAGAAAGGGAAGCGGGCAGCTGTTTCCATGAGTTCTTAGTCGCTTATATGCTTGATGTGAAAGGAAGTGCACTTTAAAAAAAAAGAAAGAAAAATATGCATTGAGTCATAAGTCAAAAATACTTAAGAATAATTGCCCTTGACTTACAGTATTTGCTTAACATTATTCCTTAGAGCAAACTTAAAACTGTTTTACTTTTACAATAATATCATAATGGTATAAAATATATACCTGATTTGTCTTTAAAATCCATAGAAAAACCTTCAAAGTCTTGCAGATTAAACTCTACTCTGGCACGTGTTATACCTTTGCTTTTTACTAAAAATGGAATAATCTGGGTAACGCCAACATAGGTGCCACTGAAGTTAAATACATCCTAAAACATAAAAAAAGAAATCATAATTAGAAGGTAGAGTAACAATTTATGAAAATAATGTAAACGAAAAATTACATTGCAAAACAGTAGATCTTAAAAGTCCTCATTATGAGAAAAAAATTGTTAAGTATGTTTGGTGACCAATGATAATTAGACTTACCATGGTGACTATTTCACAATATATACAAATATTGAATCATTATATTGTACACCTGAAACTAACATGTTATATGTCAATTATACCTCAATAAAAAAATACACTCATGTTTATCAAGGACATTATTACAGCAGTATTCTATACAAATTAGTTAAATTTTCCTTCTTCCCTCTCCCTCTTACATGTAATCAGTTACCAAATCCCATTAATTCTGACTTCTTCACCTCTTAACTTTATTGTAATTGTATAAAGTTAGTAACTCATCACTTTTTTTTTTCCTGTACGCAGGCCTCTCACTGTTGTGGCCTCTCCCGTTGTGGAGCACAGGCTCCGGACACGCAGGCTCAGCGGCCATGGCTCACGGGCCCAGCCGCTCTGCGGCATGTGGGATCTTCCCGGACCGGGGTACAAACCCGCGTCCCCTGCACCGGCAGGTGGCCTCTCAACCACTGCACCACCAGGGAAGCCCAGTAACTCATCACTTTTCATTTCATTGCTAGATTTGACTTTCTCCAATTCTCCCCTCCACATCTATGTCACAATTAAACTAATTAAAAATCTGACCACATCATTTCCTGTCTTAAAATTTGATGATTCTCCTCTACAGGAGATCTACAGGACAATGTCAAGTTTGTTAGCAGGGCTCATAAAGTTCACCATGACCTTCCCCTGCCTCATGTTCCAGCCTTACCTAGCTCCACTCTCACCCCTATGACTTCATATTTCAGCAAGCTGTATGACTTGTCATTTCCAACCAGTACCTGGCGCTTCTCCCTTCTGTGTCTTTATCAAGGTGTCTCTGCTGTCAGAAGGCCCTTCTCTAACTTGTAATTGCCTGATAAAATACTATGCATCCTTCAAATACCAGTTGGATAAGCCACAATTAATTACAATATGATCGGGACTACTTCTGTTGCTTATGTTTATTCACATTATGACATCATAATGTCCGTTTATTTGTCTTTTTATGTCTCTTCTAGTGGACCTTAAGTCTCATTCATTTTTACATCTCTAGCACCTATCTGACATCTAGCTTAAATACATAAGGAATGTTTACTGAATGTATCTTAACTTTAGCTTATATGCCAGGCATGTGTACCCCACAAAACTCTGCAGGATTCCTCTTCTGGTAGAGTAACTATATATACTCTACAGTTCCTTAGTAAAAGAATCACATACACCATTAAAAGAGAAAGAGGCAACAGTATCCTAATGCTGAGAAAAACATGACATTAAGGTCAACTGTCCACTATTTGCTTCACTTAAAATATCAACCCAGTTCTACAGGTGAAATTTGTGAAATCCAAAACAGGTAGTGAAAGTTTGATGCTTCGTATGCAAAAAATCACTCCTCTTATCCCATTTCTGGTCTTTCCCATAGGTTAATTTGGATAAAATTTCCTAATTGTTATTAAGACACACAGTCAATGCCACACAGTTATTAGATATATTGCTAACAATATCTGGTAATACTAGAATATTGTTTTTAAAAGGTAACTGGGCATCAATGTTTAAAAATCCAACATAATTAAGAAATATTGATAAATATATATTGAAGTCCTATAAATTACTCAGTTATGCCATAACATGCAAAGCCTGCCACAAATATCTTTAGGACTAGGAAATGCAGTATTTAAAGTCTCCATCTTTGTCTAACATTGTTCAAGGAGGGACACCATATCAACTGAAAAAAAGCACTCTGGATACTACAGGAATCACCACTGTCTTGGACAAGCTAGCTTAGTATCCATCAGTCTATCTGGACTTACCATGCCTTCAACACTGAATAAAAGAAAGGTTAGAAAATTGTAACTTAAAGCCTAGAATTGTGGTGATGCCGTTAAAGTGCAGACTAGTGGTAAGGCCCTACCTGAGGCAACCAGCAGCCTCATCAATTTCTACTCAATTTAGTTCAGCACCAGAATGGTACTAGGTACTGGGGATAGAAAAACAAAAGGGCAGATAACCTGAAAATAATATGACAATTGCTACAATGGAGATGTTCCCAGAGTTTAAGATGTTTGTGACATCTAGTAAATGTCACAAGAGAGGGGAATATGGGCTTGCTTTGAAGGATCAGGGAAAGTTTCTTTAGGTAGGTAAGACCAGATCTAACTCTGAAAGCTTGGACAGAAAAAAAAAGAAAAAAATAGCATGTATGTGCACTCTATCAACTGTAGAACAAAATTTCAGTAGGGTACAGAACAATAATTCAAAAAATAAATTTGATTATAGTTCAGAAAATGTAAATCAATACCATAGTGGGGTATTTTACACTCAAAAGATTGGCAAACATTGTGTCTTATAATACAACTTATGGAGCAACAGAATGTGGATCAATGGAAACATGAGAAGAAAATATGGAAATTATCTTGTGAAGTCAAATATGTACATTATCTGCATCTCAGCAACTCCATTCCTAAAGAAACTATTTCATAAGTACCTTAGAAGATATGTACATAAATGTTCATAGCTATAGTATTTGTAATACCAAAAAAACAGACACTAATTGGATGGACAATGGAATGAGTCTACAAATTACAGTATGTCTACATAATGGACTATTAAGCAGCAGGGAAAATGAATAACATACAGCTACACATAACCTAGATGAAGTTTAAAAACATGATATTCAATTAAAAGTAACCCACCAAAGATAATATATCTTTGTTATAAAGCTCAGAAATGAACAAACTAAATAATGAACCATAAGGAATTCATACATATGTGGTAACCTAATTAGAAAAAGTAAAGGGAGAACAATGACAAAATTCAGGAAAGTAGTTATCTCTTAAGAGGGGTAGGATCATGATGAAGCCTTCAGATAATTTAACGGTACTGGTACTGTTCTGCTACTTAAGTTCAGTGGTGAATTCTTAAACTTTCATTAATTGGCTTAATACTCTGCTTCATCACTTATATTTATATTACATATATTAATTTCTATGTGACAAATTACTACATAATAAAAAATTTTTAACCTAAATGGGCTGACTAGGGACACATAAATAAAAATCACCACACTCATAAATTGATTATACAAATAGGTAACATACTCACAGGATTGATTTCAACATCAGCAATCTCAATAGATCCACCAGTCCTAAGGTCTATGTCTTTTGCACGGTGAATAGCAATCTATTTAGGAAAAACATAAAACTCTGTAGAAACCACACTAAAATAGACTCATATACTGCTGAAGTATTACCTGGCATTTATATAACATTTTATAATTTAAATAATCATAACTTATTATAAATGTCACAAGATTTATTCTGGGAGTTATCATCCCATTTCTTGTGATGTAGAATTGATATTCCTAAAGGAGTGAATTTTCAACTCTTAAAAACTTCCATCACAAATGGGACCTCGTGAATTTGACTGAAGAGTTCTACCCATTTGCCTTGACATTATTGCTTCAAACTCTGTGTGAGCCTTTTGTATTTACCTAATTCCAAAGGAATATTCAAAATTAAAACAAGCAAGAAACTGAGTGCAAACACAGAAAGATACTAATATCCAAAACAACCATAGTTCTAATGAGAGCAGCTAAAAATTGCTGAGTATATGGCCCAAGTATACTGCTAAATACATTATCTCCTTTTTAATCTTCAGTATTCTGTTAATACCCTAATTTCCAAGTGAGGAAAACTGGGGCTTAAGGTCACAAAACTTGAAAGCAGCAGTGGCTAAACTTGAACCAAGAACTGCCTGAGCACTCAATTTCTTCCAAGAAATTTAAGACAGTGAAATAAGAATTTAGTCATGTAACTCCTACAAAATAAGAACTATAGATTACATGAACATATAATTGTCTAATCAAAATCTCAGAAGCACAAAAATATCATTCCCTGAAAGCCCTACCTGTACAAGAACAGGTTAGCAGTCAACTTCGAGATTTAAATCTAAATGTATATTAAAAAAAGAGAGATGAGTGTATTTCACTCTTTTGATAGAATCAGTGGCATTGTTTATAGGTAAAGAAACCACAAAATACCATTTTTTCAGAATTATTAAGGAAAGTGAGTGCCATCTAGACAATCTTATTAACCGAATTGCTTAATTCATACTACTATATGATTTCTATATTTTATTTACAGAATACATAGTACCTAAAATACTTGACTAAAATCATAAGAAGCATAACTTAATGCTTCAGAGGTAATTACAAATCAACATATTGCTTCACTGATGAACGCCATATGTAAGTCTCAACACCCCCATGGCTGCCTTTTACTCACTTCTCCTTTCGTGGGTAACTGAAGATTCCAGGCTGCCATAACCCATTTACTACCCTCACCAATTGCTCACTTGACCTTTTCATCTCCTGAGACTTAATCTGTACCCTGGACAATATCACCCGTCACAAATCCATGGCCTCAGAAACCATACATTCATCTGTCCCTCTCTTTCTCACAACCCTCTCTCATCCCTGCTTTCTCACCCATTTTCAGAGAATAGAGTTCCACGATGTCACATGTGTGATGTTTCCCTGATCAGCCCCAATTAACCTGTCTCCATTTTCTCCATTATTCAACAAAGTTTATCATTCCAACTTCTCATCAATATATTCGATCCACTTATACTCATCTTGATTTTCACAGGGGTAACAGAAATAACCTCTATCATCTCTAAGATTAATCCTTAGCCTTCAGACCAACATGTATAAGCAATGGCCTCTTTACTAGACATCTCTACATAGGGATGCAAAAGTGCCTCAAACTCATGATTTCCCTCTAAAATATGCTACTCATCCTCTAATCTTTCTTCAAATGTTGTTACCACCTGTCTCACACTTGACTTACCTGTTTTATTTATATGTGACCCCTTTCAATCATCAAACCCTAAATATTCATCTCCTAAATTTGACTAGAATTTGTCTAGAATCCTACCTCCTGAGAACACAATCTTCTCCTGCCTGGACATCATCAGCAGACTAATAACTCTGCACTGGTCGCAGTTTAACACTGCTCTATAACCAAAGTGATGTCTGAAAAATGCAAATCTGAGTGTGAAACTCTCCATGCTTAAAAACTCCAAGCTCTTAAGATGAAATTTTGACTTCCTAAGTTGTTGCTAAGGACCTGTATGACTAAAATTTATACAGGCCTCTAAATACATCTTTCCCCACTATCATCCATTCAATCTATAACCAAGTCATGTTAAACTAAGTTTTTCATATCTGCCTTGTAGCTCTCCCTCTCCTCCCATATGCCTGAACACATTCAATTTTGTCTTCCTTGAATACTCTTTCCTCCTCTCCTCCCTCACCCCACTACTACCCCTTTCCTCTGGCTGATTCTTAACTCTGGTGTCTTTCAGATTTATCTTCCCCTAGGAAACTGTCCCTGACCATTTAAGCATGGGTTGCAAACCTCTCCCGTGTACGCCCCCAGCCTACTGTATTTCTCCATCATAGTACTTATTACACTATCTTTTAATTTTGAGTTGTTTGCATCCCCCATCATATTGTACATTCTTAGAGACCAAGGACCCTAGTTATCTTGTTCAATTTTGCATTCCTAGCAACGCAACAGAGCCTAACACATAATATGTGCCCAGTAAGTACGCATGGAATGGATGAATAAAGGAATCTCATTATAATATACTGTTAAAAAGGTAAGCTTTGTAAAAACAGCATGGTTCTCTAAAATACAGTGGAAACTAATCTCAGTAAAACCTATATTTTAGTGGCTATGTTTTTTATTTTTTCCAAAATAATATACAAAAATTCTGCCTAAATATCAGACCGTATACCACAATATACACTTTATAAACATCTTTCAATATATACTTTTGTTTTTGTAATTTATTTGTTTTATTTAATTATTTTTGGCTGTGCTGGGTCTTCGTTGCTGTGCACGGGCCTTCTCTAGCTGTGGCGAGTGGGGGCTACTCTTCCTTGTGGTGCACGGGCTTCTCATCACGGTGGCCTCTCCTGTTGTGGGGCAGGGGCTCTAGGCTCTCGGGCTTCAGTAGTTGTGGCGCGTGGGATCTAGAGCGCAGGCTCCGTAGTTGTGGCGCACGGGCTTAGGTGCTCCGTGGCTTGTGGGATCTTCCCAGACCAGGGCTCGAACCCATGTCCCCTGCATTGACAGGTGGATTCGTAACCAATGCGCCACCAGGGAAGCCCCCTATACTTCTTTATAAAAGTAAGATATAATTATTAGGTTGTTTATTTGGGGGCCAGGCAAATTGGTGTTTATTATATTAAGCTAAATATTATTTAAGAACTAATGATTATGGGAAATTGAAGGATAAAATGGAGGCTATCTCTTAAGCCGTTCATTTTGATCTGATGATAGTGCACATATCACTTTTTTAATGTGAGTAAATGCACAGAGTTGATCATCAAATTGAAGATTAAGAGCATTCCATTCCATGAGTTTATAATAAGTAAAATTTACTACAGACTGGTCTTACATGTTTTATTTATTCTGTTTAATGAACACTTAGAGAAGTCCCTAAAATCAAGGTAATACCTTTTCATTTACATAATTCCCAGAACATAAAATAGTAAAACATTTTATGTGTGCTATAAAATACAGATATTAACGTCATATACAATTTTCCTATGATTCCTATAGTCATTAAAGCTATTTAAAATTAGCATTCCAAAACTGATTATTTTTTCCTTAGGTATCTAATTAACACCATGGAAAAAACAATCCTTTGCTCTGTGACTAGTGAGGGCTTGTCACAAGTTAGAGATGCCAAATATTCCAAGTTCATGTGAAAAATGCCTCATATCAATGAAATGTATCCATTTCAACTTAGTAGAAACTTCCATTAGCAACTTTCACCAAAAATATTTTCTACAAATCCTCTTGCCAAGTTCTGCTAACCATTTTTACAACCAATGTATAAGTAAGGTTGTTTATTTTTTAGATTTCTAAAAACTGCACCTCTGTAGAGCTAACTCAATTAGAAATTTAGAATAGAAAAATAACAGAAATTTTTTAAATTACTCTTTAGTGTCATAATATTAAAACCCATCCCCATTAGAAGAAATCATTAAAATAAGCTTTCTAAGAATAAACATGTATATAACCTTTTATAGAATTATACCTACTATTATAAATATCATAACCAAACAAATCCACAGACACATATATAAGGAGCAAACACACATATGCATAAACATACCTTTGCTCCTGTATCAAATTTTCCTGCTACAGTAGGAGTACAGGAGGTATTGAGAACAGTTAGCCCCCGCAATGGAATGATTCCTTGTGATGGAACAACATCAATCACAGACAAAAGACTCTGGTCACAAACCTATAATCAAAAATTTGCAGAAATGTCACTTATCCTTTGAAGTTATTGTTCCAAAGCTTTCATAGGAAAACTTCTAGACCAGTACATAGAGAGAGGACCTACAGGCACACAGCATGAGATGGTTTTGAAATAGATTTTCAAACACCAGAGAAACAATTTGAACTTCAACAAGGATTTGCACCCCTAACCCAGCAAACAGAACTTTTAGCAATGGCATCTTCCAATTCAAACAGGATGATGAAGGTTATTATCTGAAGTGTTTTCAAGCCTTTGCAAAACTTACAAGGAAAGGATGAGATGTATCTGTTGGAGAGATGCCAAAATTCTAGATACTATTTTGATAGCCTGTCTTTTCCCTGATCCTAAAAAACTGAAAGCAAAGTTAGTGGGGAGGCAAGATGATAAAGTAACCTACTCTTCTTTATTATTTCCTTTATAGCCTAATGTCTAAGATATCATTTTGACCTTCAAAAAAGTAACTTACCAAAAGAGTTAAGGTGTGGTTTGTCAGAGGCCAATTTAGGCTTATTTATCATGCCTTAAGTCAGAATAATTTGAAGGGAAATTGGTTAACATATTTTAGGGGATGAGGGAACAAACAGACTTCAGAACTAATTCTGAAGCAACAGAGTAGAAAAGGGTATCCTCCTTTGCTTGTCTGGGCAGAAGACATGTAAATACAAGCTTGAAAGAAAGATCTCAAATGCTAACCTCTACTGTCACTATTAGGAGATGTTAATGTTTCTCAGTTAAAAAAAAAAAAACATCTATTACCAATTTAAACACCACCCGCCCCACAATTTAAATCAGGAGTAACAACTATAAATAGAATATCTTTAGAATGGTCTTGATCTAGGTCCCAGTTGCTACCATAACAGTCTTGATGACAGAGTGAAAACAAGGAAAAAAAGGAAAAGCATGTAATTAAATACTGAATGTAACATAAACACTGCATATTTTTTTAAATGTTAGTTTTTTTGAAATCATCTTTTTTTCCCAATAAAACAAAATAACAGAAAGAAAGCAAAAGAGGGGTAAGAGGAGAAGGAAGGGAGAGATTAAGGAAGGAAGGGAGAGATAGTGACAAATTTTATGGGAAACTAAAAGGATAAAGTAGATGAAATGTATTCAGATAAATCTGATATGAAATACCTAAATATTAGCATTAGTCAATCTATAAAGACTAAAGTATTCATGGCATAGAACTCATGGCAATAAATAGTTCAAATTATAATGTGATCTGATCCAAGTAAGATTTCCAGATTCTACATTACCTTGAAATAAGCATGGTTTGGTCCTACATTGTGAAGAATGGCTTTTCTCCAAGTTGTTAAACCTTGAGGGCTATCACTGAAGAGTATCCTTGGCTCTAAAAGAACGACCTTGGTGTGACCAAGCTAATAAGAGGAAGAAAGGGAACATGAAATTGAAATAACAGTAAACATTTTTTTAATCCCCCACGAGATAACTCAAACTTTTTCAGCTTCATAGAAATTTCTAAAATACGAAGCGTTATCAGATTTTATGGTGTTCTTAAGAGAAAGGAAAAGAGTGGAATATTTACAATGTACTCCTAAACTGAGGAAGGCAGAGAGAGTAAGATAACTCTAAGGACGAAGTAAATCCATGACTGAGAATGATGTAGATTAGTCACTGAAGGGGATACTAGAGACCATCTGCCCCACTACATACAAGGTGTTACCATGTGCTACACAAAAGGAAAAAGTTCAAGGGTCATGTAAGTATGGGAAATAACATGCCAAGAGAGATTATCCAGGCATGTTTCTACTAGAAGTCTTCTCATAGGGCTTAATATGCTGATAATGTACACTTTGCTTATCTGAGAATGGGGAGGTAGTACACTGTGATTCACAGAATTACTTAGGCACAGGACTCCCTCGCCCTGTCCTACACAAACCACTTCATAGAACTACAGCAACATAAAACACTTTTTGGAAACGTTGATATTATCCACCTCTCCCATTTTACAGGAAAGCAAATAGTAACCAAGGTGAACTAGAACCCAAGATTTCTAATTCCTCATTCAGTGCTCTTTACAATAGACCCTACTATAAATAATACAT
Organism: Aethalodelphis obliquidens; assembly: GCF_003676395.1. Classification (NCBI taxonomy): domain Eukaryota; kingdom Metazoa; phylum Chordata; class Mammalia; order Artiodactyla; family Delphinidae; genus Aethalodelphis; species Aethalodelphis obliquidens. Next base: position 35,287 of record NW_020838085.1, on the reverse strand, counting down.
ATTATTTCTTATTGTCTTAGGAGATTTTAATACATTCGTATAATTAGTTGAAGAACATGATTCGGATAACTGGAAAAATAAACTTTCAAACAAAGCTAACAAAAGATGAAATGGTCAAGTAAGTCCTTCATAATTAATGAAAAAACTTAAATGAACATTTTATTTAATTGTTTCACATTCCTCCTTCTTTCCTTTCTTAAGAGTAACACTTCACTTACTCTTAAGTAAGTTCACTTAAACTCAAGGGCTTGAAAAATTGGCCAAAAATAATCTAGTTCAGTACACTGACATCTCAGAGTTTAATTCTTAACCAACCCTAGTGTAGGGAAAGTGGAAATCAAATTTTATGAGAGGGTAATGGCAAAGGCTGTGGAGGCAGATCACTTTGGATATAAATTCCAATAGGGCATTTACTGCACGTGTGAACTTGTACTAGATAATTAACCATTCTAATGCTCCATTTTCTCACCCATCAATTGAGTTATTAATACATTCCTTATAGAGTTGCTGTAAGGATTAAATGAGATAATACAAGAACGTCATTTTGCATCGTACCTGAGACACAATAATTAATAAATAATACCTTATGGTTATCAGGGGATAAGGGGGGGAGGGATAAATTGGGAGACTGGGACTGACATATACACACTACTATATATAAAACAGATAACTAATAAGAACCTGCTGCATAGTGCAGGGAACTCTACTCAATACTCTGTAATGGCCTATATGGAAAAAGAATCTTAAAAAAAAAAGACTGGATACATGTATACATATAACTGATTCACTTTGCTGTACACCTAAAACTAATACAACATTGTAAATCAACTATACTCCAATAATTCTTTTTTAAAAAAAATGATACTTATTATTAATGCTAAGTCTACATTACTAAATTGCTCATCTTTTATTTGTTAGAAAAAATACACATGGGGTGAGTATATGAGCAAATTTATATTAGTAAACTTGTCAAACACAGTTATGTAAATAACAGTTAAAGAACTGTATACATATGTTCACCAAAAGACAGAGAATGTTAATAGAAGCACTATTACATTAGCCAAAAATCTGAAACAATCCAAACCCTCATCAGCTGTGTGATGGAAAACTGATTGTACAGTCTAACCAAATGGAATGCTATTCAGGAGTGAGAATGAATAATCTGTCACCACATGTATCAGCATAGATGCATCCCACAAACCTAATTATGAACAAAAGAAGACAGGCATAGAAGAGAACATATGGTGTGATGACATTTATATACAGTTTAAAGCCAAAATTAATCTATGCTCTTAGAAGTAACGATTGTGATGATCCTGGGAGGGACACATAGTGACTGAAGTGTGGACTAGGGGGGTTTTTTTGTGATGCTAGTCATGTTCTGTTTCTTGATCAGGTTGATCTGGGTGTGAGTTACAAGGGTGTTACTAGTTTATAAAAAATAATTGAGTGATACATACTTTATAATATGTGCACCTTTCTGTAGTATACTATACTTCAATACAAAGTTGTAAAAAGAATTAATAAGTGATTTAAACATAGTGAAAGCAGCAGCTTATTTCAAGCCTGGGGCAAAGGAAAGACCCTATTGATTTCTGACTGCCACTTGCCATCATAAAAGTGGATGGATCTCTTATATCTTAAGGCTATAAGCTTCTTTATAGCTAAAATATGTAAGAACATGATCATGGCCTGGAGACAGAGATGGGATTTAGCAAAACAGCATTGGGTTGTGTTAAATTACTAAGAATGTTGGGAAGGGAATTTGGTACACATGTAAAGCATATCCTTGGTAATTAAGAGCCATGAAGTTAAGGTCTTCTGGGTTCTACCACAGAAAGAAAGTTAAAATTACATATTGCAGCCTTCACTTTACTTACATTTTTATTATAAGTATATTCCATATGGAATATGGAAGAATTTTCTATATTTCCTTGCTATATAAATCACATGATCCATTTCATACTGAATTATTAATTACAACTAAATACGAAAAATGCAATAATATAATTTTCTCTAGTTTTCTTTGGCACTTATTAAAGAAATAATTTAATTTCAAGTGGCTCCCATGGTATTATAGTCTCTAATAACAATCTAGTATTGTTGGCACAAAAGTTTTGGATTTCTGAGTTAATTCTAGATAATACAACACATTTTTTAGCAAAGTCTTCATTTATGGTAGAGAAGTGGCTCCAAGAAGATGTTAAGACACTTTAGCTAACTAAGTATTACATGTAAAATCAGTTTTTACTAACATAGTATATATACGCAACTATATACGCATATGCATACTCAACCAATTTATAGCCCTCAAAATAAAAATAATATTCAAGGGAAATCATTACATGTGCAAGACATTTCAGTGTCAGCGTGTTTCCTTCATTGATGTGAAGAATAAATTCTTCCCTTTCCGGAGAATCAAATCCCAGCTGCCATGTCACTTCACATTCCAATAGGGAGTATGGCTCAACAGTGCCTACAGAGAATTTAGAGAGAACAAGAAATTTACCACATTTTAACTATATTTATTTTTTAATATCCAAAATAAGAGATGGCATAAACATGTAATGACATTTTATAACAAATTATTTAAATTAAACAAAATACAGGGAATACCTTATGCTCCAACTTTAATAGGCAGATCAAAATATCTGACAAAAAGTATGCCAATATATAGCAAAAAAAATTTAAATTTATCAATGAAGCAACACTCTAGGATTAGAGATAACTTTACATCTAGACAGTAGAAAATCATCTGCGATCCCTGATCAAATGCCCCCTCCACATTTCTCAACACTCTGAAACACACCGGACACTCATTCAGTTTCTGGAGGAAGGAATTATCATTACCAGAGGCTTTTTTTTGTTTGTTTTAATGTTCAAATCCCTAGAGATATAACTTCTGATGTAGCTATTAGCAATTAGCACATTTCTATAATTCAAATGTATTTAGAACCCAGGAGGGTATAAGGCACATTTACTGTGAGCTGCTTTACCTGTTTAAATTCATCATCTCCTTTGGTCTAAGAAAATAATACTTGATGGAAAGAATGACTTAGAAGCTCTTCCCTCAGGAAGAGGGGATCATCTGAGATTCAAAGGCACAGGATACTGAACAGAGACATGCGTGACCATCACAACAAACTTTGCCTTGAGTCAGGCTGACTCACATGCAACAGTAGTTTTCTCAACCTTGAAAAAGGTATAGTGCCTACCTCCTAGTTTTGCAGTGGCCACGTAGGGAGATAACAACACACATAAAGGGATTAACATAGTGTGTAATGCCTAGAAAGCACCCAGTGTCAGATATTATTATTAATACTCTTGAATGCCAATACTATAGTTGGCACAATAATTTATAAAAAGAGGAGAAACTACTCGTGGAAGAGCTAACAGTCTAGTTGGGATCCATCAGAATTATATTTGTCTATAAGTAACAATAAGTCCTGTTACAGTGGGTTAGGTAGATACGAGTTTATTTATCTTATGCAATCAGAAGTCCATGGGCAGGTATTCCAGGGCTGCCTTAACAGGTTGACAATGCCTTGAAGGAGCAATGCTCCTAGCTTCCCACACTGCCATTCCTTATCACGTGGCCTTCCTCTGTGTGGAAAGGTATCAAAGCACAGTCGTTAAAAAGAGCACAAATTCTCCAGTCAGACTCCCTGGTTCAAATTTCAGCTCTGACACTTACTAGCTGAGACTTTGGACGATTTACTAAACCTATGTAACACAGATTCCTCATACATAAAGTGGGGATAACAACTGTTTCTTAGAGAATTGATAAAGGGAATAAATAAGCTAATATAAGCAGAAGTACTTCAAACAGTACCTGGCATATAGAAGGGGGATAAAGCTAAAAGAAATTTCTGTCCATATCTCATTGGCAAGAAAGGCTGGGGAAAAGAGATACGTAAATAAGAACACTGCTTCCCCAAACAAAATGAGGGTCCCATAAGGAAGGGGAATGGATATCAGATAATCTGGGCTTAGTAACATCTACCACAACAGGAGATGGACATAAACAAATAACTGTAGGTGATGTAACAAATACACAATGGGAGTGGAAAAGAGGTTGGGTGGGGAGTTCTAAATTAGCCCAAGAAAGTGGAGGAAACTTCATCATAAGGAGATGGCATTTGAGTTGTGACTGAAGAATGAGCAGGAACTCTGCAGGAGGACAAAGTCTGTGGGAAATGTAGAAGTCAAGTGATGGCACTAGAAGTGAGTGATGTGTAGAGAAGACTGTGATGGGAAGTAACTCTGACAAAGAAGAGTCAATGCTATTTATAAAGACACCTAAGCTTTCAGAGAAGAGTTGAGAGCAGCACAAGGATTATAGATCCATGTTGAGAGGGTTAGCTTGAGGTCAATAATTTCCCTTCAACCAGCATGGCTATATATTTTTCTCCAGGAATATTATGTATATCATGGGACAGGAGAAATAAGTTGGATGGCTGAATTGAGCATGGCTGGGATTGGCAGGGAAGGTACTACAAACGGCCAAGGAGTGACAGAATTGAGAAAGACAATGAGAGTGAACTGACTGAAGACAAGGCTGAGGACTGAGTGGACTCAAGAGTTCAGTATGGTTAAAGACAACAAGGATGAACACATAAAAAAACAAGCAGAAACATAAACAATATCTAATGAAAAAGTCATATGAGAAACCAATTCTACCTTAGAAAACATCAATCCACTCTTCCATTCTCCCCTTATAATATCCACTATCCAAATACAAATCCAAAATGTATCATGCCTCAGGAAAAAAGGACAATCACAACATAAAATTTAAATTATAACTCTTCACTTTAGTTTACAAAAAAATAGAGAGGGATATGATTAAATGCATTATGTAGGATGTAAAACCAATTCTAGGGGCACAAAAATTTGCCACCCCAAAATGTGTCTCTTTGGCATGAGGATTAATTTAAGCTGATTATTATTATTTTTTTTTTTTATTGCGGTACGCAGGCCTCTCACTGTTGTAGCCTCTCCCGCTGCGGAGCAACAGGCTCCAGACGCGCAGGCTCAACGGCCATGGCTCACGGGCCCAGCCGCTCCGCGGCATATGGGATCTTCCCGGACCGGGGCATGAACCCGTGTCCCCTGCATCGGCAGGCAGACTCTCAACAATTGCGCCACCAGGGAAGCCCTAAGCTGATTATTTTTAAGAAATAGAAGAAGACTCAGGAAGTTTTTTCTTGTTACCTCTTCCTTAACTGCCTAAAAGAATTTAGATAAAGGGCTAGTTCCCAGAATAGAGCTATCACCAGAGATACATGCAAAGAATATGGGCTGGCTATGATAGGGGAGACTCAGCTGGGCCTAGAGATCAAGTCTACTCTGTGTACCATGATCCAGGAAACATCTGTTTACCAAACATTTGCTTTTCCATCTGCATGTGAATTCCCTTTCTCACCTTTGAAGCCCCAATCCACTACCCCCAACATCCTCTTTTGTCTTTAGCTGAAGACGACATTTAAGGTGAGGATTTGGCCACTCTGGCAAGTTATGGGGTTTTCCTGGGTCTGTCTCACGGATACATGTTATTAAACTTTTGTGTGATTTTCTCCTGTTAATCTGTCCCATGTCAGTTTAATTCTTATACCAACTAGAAGAACCTAAGGGTAGAAGAAAACTTCTTCTTTTCCAACACGATATACAAAAGGGATGTAAGAAAAATAACTCAATAAAAAGATTTATACAGGAGACCTTCAAGATGGTGGAGGAGTAAGACGTGGAGATCACCTTCCTCCCCACAAATACATCAGAAACACATCTACATGTGGAACAACTCCTACAGAACACCTACTGAATGCTGGAAAAAGACCTCAGACCTCCCAAAAGTTATATATATTTTTTTCCGTTTTCTCTTTTTGGGAGTATGTATACATATGCTTAGTTGTGCAATTTTGTCCGTATAGCTTTGCTTTCACCATTTGTCCTAGGGGGCTGTCTGTCTGTGTTTTGTTGTTTTTTTCCTTACTATAGTTTTTAGAGCTTGTTATCATTGGTGGATTTTTTTATTGGTTTGGTTGCTCTCCTCTTTCTTCTTCCTTTAATGACTTTTTAATTTTCTTTTTTTTTTTTTTTTTTGCGGTACGCGGGCCTCTCACTGTTGTGGCCTCTCCTGTTGCAGAGCAACAGGCTCCAGACACGCAGGCTCAGCGGCCATGGCTCATGGGCCTAGCCACTCCGCGGCATGTGGGATCTTCCTGGACCGGGGCACGAACCCGTATCCCCTGCATCGGCAGGTGGACTCTCAACCAATGCGCCACCAGGGAAGCCCTGACTTTTTAATTTTTTAAAATATTTTCTTTTATTTTAATAACTTTATTTTATTTTATTCCTTCTTTCTTTCTTTCTTTCTTTCTCCTCCCTTTTCTTCTGAGCTGTGTGGCTGACAGGGTCTTGGTGTTCCGGCCGGGTGTCAGGCCTGTGCCTCTGAGGAGGGAGAGCCAAGTTCAGGACACTGGTTCATCAAAGACCTCCCAGCTCCACAAAATATCAAATGGCTAAAGCTCTCCCAGAGATCTCCATCTCAAGGCTAAGACCCAGCTCCACTCAACAAACAGCAAGCTACAGTGCTGGACACCCTATGGCAAACAACTAGCAAGACAGGAACAAAACCACACCCAATACCAGAGAAGCTGCTTAAAATCATAATAAGGTCAGAGACACCCCAAAACACACCACCAGATGTGGTCCTACCCACCACAAAGGCAAGATCCAGCCTCATCCACCAGAACGTAGGCACCAGTCCCCTCCAGCAGTAAGCCTACACAACCTACTGACTCAACCTTAGCCACTGGGGGCAAACACCAAAAACAATGGGAACGAAGAACCTGCAGCCCGTGAAAAGGAGACGCCAAACACAGTAAGTTAAGCAAAATGAGGAGACAGAGAAACACACAGCAGATGAAGGAGCAAGGTAAAAACTCAACAGACTAAACAAATGAAGAGAAAATAGGCAGTCTACCTGAAAAAGAATTTACAGTAATGATAGTAAAGATGATCCACAATATTGGAAATAGAATGGAGAAAATACAAGAAACGTTTAACAAGGATCTACAAGAACTAAAGAGCAAATAACAATGATGAACAACATAATAAACAAAATTTAAATTCTCTAGAAGGAATCAAGAGCAGAATAACTGAGACAGAACAGATAAGTGACCTGGAAGATAAAATAGTGGAAATAACTACTGCAGAGCAGAATAAAGAAAAAAGAATGAAAAGAACTGAGGACCGTCTCACAGACCTCTGGGACAACATTAAACGCACCAACATTCGAATTACAGGGGTTCCAGAAGAAGAAGAGAAAAAGAAAGGGACTGAGAAAATATTTGAAGAGATTATAGTTGAAAACTTCCCTAATATGGGAAAAGAAATAGTTAATCAAGTCCAGGAAGCACAGAGAATCCCATACAGGGTAAATCCAAGGAGAAATACACCAAGACATATATTAATCAAACTGTCAAAACTTAAATACAAAGAAAACATATTAAAAGCAGCAAGGGAAAAACAACAAATAACACACAAGGGAATCCCCAGAAGGTTAACAGCTGATCTTTCAGAAGAAACTCTGCAAGCCAGAAGGGAGTGGCAGAACATATTTAAAGTGATGAAGGAGAAAAACCTACAACCAAGATTACTCTACCCAGCAAGGATCTCATTCAGATTTGATTGAGAAATTAAAACCCTTACAGGCAAACAAAAGCTAAGAGAATTCAGCACCACCAAACCAGCTTTACAACAAATGCTAAAGGAACTTCTCTAGGCAGGAAACACAAGAAAGGAAAAGACCTACAATAACAAACACAAAATAATTAAGAAAATGGTAATAGGAACAGACATATTGATAAATACCTTAAATGTAAATGTATTAAATGCTCCAACTAAAAGACACAGACTGGCAGAATGCATATAAAAACAAGACCCGTATATACACTGTCCAAAAAAGACCCACTTCAGACCTAGGGACACATACAGACTGAAAGTGAGGGGATGGAAAAAGATACTCCATGCAAATGGAAATCAAAAGAAAGCTGGAGTAGCAATTCTCATATTAGACAAAATGGACTTTAAAATAAAGACTATTACAAGAGACACTACATAATGATCAAGGGATAAATCCAAGAAGATGATATAACAATTGTAAATATTTATACACCCAACATAGGAGCACCTCAATACACAAGGCAAATGCTAACAGCCACAAAAGGGGAAACTGACAGTAACACAATCATAGCAGGGGACTTTAACACCCCACTTTCACCAAAGGACAGATCATCCAAAATGAAAATAAATAAGGAAACACAAGCTTTAAATGATACATTAAACAAGATGGACTTAATTGATATTAATAGGACATTCCATTCAAAAACAACAGAATACAATTTCTTCTCAAATGCTCATGGAATATTCTCCAGGATAGATCATATATTGGGTCACAAATCAAGCCTTGGTAAATTTAAGAAAATTGAAATCATATCAAGTATCTTTTCCGACCACAACGCTATGAGACTAAGTATCAATTACAGGAAAAAATCTGTAACAAATACAAACACATGGAAGCTAAACAATACACTACTAAATAACCAAGAGATCACTGAAGAAATCAAAGAGGAAAACAAAAAATACCTAGAAACAAATAACAATGAAAACACAACAACCCAAAACCTATGGGATGCAGCAAAAGCAGTTCTAAGAGAGAAGTTAATAGCAATACAATTCTACCTCAAGAAACAAGAATCATCTCAAATAAACAACCTAACCTTACAGCTAAAGCAATTAGAGAAAGAAGAACAATAAAGCCCCAAAGTTAGCAGAAGGAAAGAAATCATAAAGATCAGATCAGAGAGAAATGAAGGAAACAATAGCGAAGATCAATAAAACTAAAAGCTGGTTCTTTGAGAAGATGAACAAAATTGATAAACCATTAGCCACACTCATCAGAAAAAAAGGGAAAAGACTCAAATCAATAGAACTAGAAAATAAAAAGAAATAACAACTGACACTGCAGAAATACAAATGGTCATGAGAGATTACTACAAGCAACTATATGCCAATAAAATGGACAACCTGGAAGAAATGGACACATTCTTAGAAGAACACAATCTTCCAAGACTGAACCAGGAAGAAAGAGAAAATATAAACAGACCAATCACAAGAACTGAAACTGAGACTGTGATTAAAAATCTTCTAGCAAACAAAAGCCCAGGAGCAGATGGCTTCACAGGCAAATTCTATCAAACATTTAGAGAAGACCTAATACCCATTCTTCTCAAACTCTTCCAAAATATACCAGAGGGAGGAACACTCCCAAACTCATTCTACAAGGCCACCATCACCCTGATACCAATACCAGAAAAAGATGTCACAAAGAAAGAAAACTACAGGCCAATATCACTGATGAACATAGATGCAAAAATCCTCCACAAAATACGAGCAAACAGAATTCAACAGCACATTAAAAGGATCATACACCATGAACAAGTGGGCTTTATCCCAGGAATGCAAGGATTCTTCAATATACACAAATCAATCAATGTGATACACCATATTAACAAACTGAAGGAGAAAAAGCATATCATCATCTCAATAGATGCAGAGAAAGATTTGACAAAATTAACACCCATTTATGATAAAAACCCTGAAGAAAGTAGGCATACAGGGAACTTTCCTCAACATTATAAAGGGCATATATGACAAACCCACAGCCAACGTCGTCCTCAATGGTGAAAAACTGAAACCATTTCCTCTAAGATCAGGAACAAGACAAGGCTTCCCACTCTCACCACTAGTATTCAACATAGTTTTGGAAGTTTTAGCCACAGCAATCAAAGAAGAAAAGGAAATAAAAGGAATCCAAATTGGAAAAGAAGAAGTAAAGCTGTCACTGTTTGCAGATGACATGATACTATACATAGAGAATCCTAAAGATGCTACCAGAAAACAACTAGAGCTAATCAATGAATTTGGTAAAGTAGCAGGATACAAAATTAATGCACAGAAATCTCTTGCATTCCTATACACTAGTGATGAAAAATCTGAAAGAGAAATTAGGGAAACACTCCCATTTACCACTGCAACAAAAAGAATAAAATATCTAGGAATAAACCTACCTAAGGAGACAAAAGACCTGTATGCAGAAAATTATAAGACACTGATCTAAGAAATTAAAGATGATAAAAAAAAAGGTGGAAAGATACACCATGTTCTTGGATTGGAAGAATCAACTGTGTGAAAATGACTATACTACCCAAAGCAATCTACAGATTCAATGCAATCTCTATCAAACTACATATGGCATTTTCCATAGAACTAGATCAAAATATTTCACAATTTGTTTGGAAACACAAAAGACCTCGAATAGCCAAAGCAATCTTGAGAAAGAAAAACGGAGCTGGAGGAATCAGGCTCCCTGACTTCAGACTATACTACAAAGCTACAGTAATCAAGACAGTATGGTACTGACACAAAAACAGAAAGATAGATCAATGGAACAGGATAGAAAGCTCAGAGATAAACCCATGCACATATGGTCACCTTATTTTTGATAAAGGAGGCAGGAATGGACAGTGGAGAAAAGACAGCCTCTTCAATAAGTGGTGCCAGGAAAACTGGACAGCTACATGTAATAGAATGAAATTAGAACATGCCCTAATGCCATACACAAAAATAAACTCAAAATGGATTAAAGACCTAAATTTAAGGCCAGACACCATCAAACTCTTAGAGGAAAACATAGGCAGGACACTCTATGACATACATCACAGCAAGATCCTTTTTGACCCACCTCCTAGAGAAATGGAAATAAAAACAAAAATAAACAAATGGGACCTAATGAAACTTCAAAGCTTTTGCACAGCAAAGGAAACCAGAAACAAGACAAAAAGACAACCCTCAGAATGGGAGAAAATATTTGCAAATGAATCAATAGACAAAGGATTCATCTCCAACATTTATAAGCAGCTCATGCAGCTCAATATCAAAAAAACAAATAACCCAATCCAAAAATGGGCAGAAGACCTAAACAGACATTGCTCCAAAGAAGATATACAGATTGCCAGCAGACACATAAAAGGATGCTCAACATCACTAGTCATTAGAGAAATGCAAATCAAAACTACAATGAGGTATCACCTCACACCGGTCAGAATGGCCATCATCAAAGAATCTACAAACAATAAATGCTGCAGAGGGTGTGGAGAAAAGGGAACCCTCTTGCACTGTTGGTGGGAATGTAAATTGATACAGCCACTATGGAGAAAAGTATGGAGGTTCCTTAAAAAACTAAAACTAGAACTACCATACGACCCAGCAATTCCACTACTGGGAATATATCCTGAGAAAACCATAATTCAGAAAGAGTCAGGGACCACAATGTTCATTGCAGCTCTATTTACAATAGCCAGGACATGGAAGCCACCTAAGTGTCCACTGGCAGATGAATGGATAAAGAAGATGTGGTACATGTATTTAATGGAATATTACTCAGCCTTAAAAGGAAATGAAATTGAGTTATTTGTAGTGAGGTGGATGGACCTAGCGTTTGTCATACAGAGTGAAGTGAGTCCCAAAGAGAAAAACAAATACCATAAGCTAACACATATATAAGGAATCTAAGAAAAATAAAATAAAAATGGTTCTGAAGAACCTAAGGGGAGGACAGAAATAAAGACGCAGACGTAGAGAATGGACTTGAGGGCTTGGGGAGGGGGAAGGGTAAGCTGGGACGAAGTGAGAGAGTAGCATTGACATATATATACACTACCAAATGTAAAATAGATAGCTAGTGGGAAGCAGCCACATAGCACAGGGAGATCAGCTCCATACTTTGTGACCACCTAGAGGGGTGGGATAGGGAGGGTGGGAGGGAGACGCAACAGGGAGGAGATGTGGGGATATATGTATATGTATAGCTGATTCACTTTGTTATAAAGCAGAAACTAACACACCATTGTAAAGCAATTATACTCCAATAAAGATGTTAAAAGAAAAAGATTTATACAAAGAGGCAAAAACAAAAGTGAGTAATTATTATATGAATATTCTGAGCAGCAGAAGGAAAATGACATTAGAGAAATCTAGGTATATAATATAAATTATGCATACTTTCCTCGATGCTATATCAAATAGATTCAAGTATTGTATCATTTGTGTTCTAAAAAAATTAAAAGTACTTAAAGGATGGGCTTCCCTGGTGGCACAGTGGTTGAGAGTCCGCCTGCCAATGCAGGGGTCACGGGTTCATGCCCCGGTTCAGGGGGATCCCACGTGCCGCGGAGCAGCTGGGCCCGTGAGCCACGGCCGCTGAGCCTGCGCATCCGGAGCCTGTGCTCCGCAGCGGGAGAGGCCACAACAGTGAGAGGCCCGCATACCGCAAAAAAAAAAAAAAAATGTACTTAAAGGCTAATGGTATTCATATTAACACTATATTCGGAATTAAATGTCTTTGTGTTTTTTGCTTTGATTTAAAAAAATGTAAGAGGTGTTATGAGCAACCCAAAGAAAAGAAAAGTAAATACTAAAATCTCCCTGTAAAAATAGAGTACTAAAAACCATGAGAAGTTTATAACATTGTAATTCCACTTTTGACAAATGAAGCATTTTCACGGCATTTCCATGGCAGCCACAAGGGGGAAGCCCAGCCACTCAACACTGGCTAGGATGCAGAAATACAAGGAAAAGTACCTGTGCACTGTGCTTTTCTGACACCCTTAGTGTCATATCACGTGCTTGATCAGAACCTATAGCTGGAATGCAGATAATGTAACTACAACTGATACCTCCTGTTCAAAAAAACTGGAGAAGGTTTATCTAGAATCTCTGAAATCTGCAGAAATATTTTCTTTTTCTTCTCTGATCATTTACTCCACTTCTTTCTAGTTTGGGGCGGGACCCAGTATTTTCAGTATTAATAACAACAACAACAAAAAAGAGCTTGGTCAAATGAATCTGCTAAATATTGATAGAAGTATACCTCAAATGCTTAATAAATTATAATCTGGGATTGTGCTAAATCTATCCAGATTAATAAAACGATTAAATATGGTTATATCAATGATCTCCAGCCATAATAAAGGGACAGTTCTCCACTTCCACTTGTTAAATTTGTCAACATCTCCACCTATATCTGCACTAAAATTAAGTGAACTTAAATTAATACTCGAGCTTGTTTATAACACTCCCTGGTACCAACACTGGTAGAGTTATATAGAAGTCACGATTTGGAAATGACTGATATTCACAGGAAAAGCACCTAAGGCAAGAATTCAATGAACCAGGACTCCTCTGTGACCTGAAGTATAGTCTACTTAGATCTCAAATGAAGACTATCTCTAAGTTAGAGATAAAGAGGGAGGGAGGGGGAGAGGAAGGAAAGGACATAGGGAAGGAAGGAGGGAAGGAATGTCCCATTGTCCCAAGACCATTTGTGATTTACTTCTACATTCTTATCACCATTATACAGTACACACTCCAGATATGATTAATGCCTGAATACATGAATAAATGAATGTCTAAATCAAACAACAGAATAAACTATTACCTTTAGCTGGACAAATGGAAAATGCCATCCCTTTTCCTGTATTTATCAGTTGCCATTCAAATTTGACAAAATAATTCTGATGATTATACAACCTAACCATCCCCCTAAAACATGTTTTCACCAAGAAGTCTTGTGGTCTCAGTACTAGCTCATTAGCAGATAGCTCAAGTTTTACTGGCAAGACAACTGCCATCACTAGGATGTGCCCACCAGGCATATTGTTCACTGACAGGTGAAAGACCTGTAACACAGCAAAGGCATCCAAATTTAACTAACACCTCTTAACTGAATGGTAGAATTCAGTTACATGTAAAATGTATATATTATTGATTGACATCAACAATTCTTAATAAACAATATCAAAATAATTATGAAAGGTAATTAGACTACCATTGAAATATGAATCTACAAATCTACATATTGCTGCACATATAGTTTCTATGTTTGGGGACCAAACATAATATATACTACAATAATTGGGGTAAATATACAAAACGACATTTTGATTCTAGCAAACAGAAATTTGAAAATAAATCTTACTTCCAAAATTTTCCAATGGTGGGAGATTCAAATATCATTGAAACAGAAGTACTAGCTGTAGGTGGAATCACATATGAAAATTGGTTGGTCTTCGGAAGTTCTTGCAAATTGACATCTAACTGGATCAAAATATGAATAGGTAGCATATTAATAACATGTAATAGACGAGTATTTGTTGAGTTCACACAAACATCACCAAAGTTAAGGACAGAGAGCCCTGAAAAAATGAAGAGTTACTAAGCTTAATGTTGACAAACGTGTTCATTGACTTATTTAAGTTTTCATACTATATGCTGATCGATTAATTCGTTAAAAATAGTACTTAAAATAGTTACTATATATCAGAAATTATTAACAGAGCTTTTTATCTAAATGTCCATAATTTGAGGTGATTGGCCAAAATTCAATACATATTGTGATTATATGGAAAATTTCATGACAAAATTATTAGCACTAATTATAACTCAGTACATGAATTTGCATACTCCTACACCCTCTCCACTCCCATAAATGCATTTATGTTCACTTATCCAGAACTTACAGAAATTGGTAACTTCCCATGACTCACTGTTTAACTTTTAAGTTTTCCCCTTTAAATGCCAGAAGTTTTTATATCATAACAATCTTAATTATGTCTTATCCTGCTTTTTTAACAGCTTAATTTAATTTTAACTGGTATACAGCAAACTGTACATGTTTAAAGTACAGAATTTCATAAGCATTGACATATGTATACACCTAAATACAAGTGAAATACCTGAAACGATCACCACAATGAAGAGAGTGAACATCCATCACTCCAAAAAATATACTTGGCCCCTTTATAGTTTCTCCCTACCACAATCCTCTGTATTCCCCCTTTCCAGACAAACACTCGTCTGCTTTATGTCATTATAAATCAGTTTGCATTTTCTAGACTTTAATATGAGTGGAATAATATAGCATGTATGGTTTTTCTCTGATTTCTTTCACTCAGCAAACTCTCTAGAGATCCATTTAAGATGTTTCGTGTGTCAACAGTCCATTCCTTTATATTACTAAGTAGTAGTCTATTATAGGTGAATGTTTATGTATCACCTGTTAACACTTCGATTCTTCCCAGGTATGGCCTGTTAAAATTAAGGATGCTAAAACATTTGCGAACAAGTATTTGTTTGAAAATATGCCCTCATTTCTTTTGGATAAATATCTAGGAGTATAATGGATGGGTAATATGGTACATGTGTGTTAAAATGTTTAAGAAACTGCCAAACTGCTTTAAAGTGGTTGTATAACTTCATATTCCCACTAGCAGTGTACAAGAGTCCCAGTTTCCTCACATCTTCAGCAATAATTGAAATGGTAAGTTTTTCAGCCATTCTAATAGATTTATAGCAGTATCTCATTGTGGTGTTATTTTGTGTTTCCCTTACAATGAACAATGTTGTGCATCTTTCCATGTGCTTATTTGTCATTATATCTTCTATAAGGAAGGAAGCACATGGCTTATGATCTATTTTGATTTAGTTTTGGCACATGATGTAACTAGCACTACTTTTTTTTTTTTTTTAATCACAGCCATACTAACACATGTGACGTGGTATCTCATTGTGGTTTTGATTTGCATTTCACTAATGACTAATGATATTGAGCATCTTTTCATGTGCTTACAGAGCATTTTTATGTCTTCTTGGGAGAAATGTCTATTCAAGTTTTGTGCATTTTTAATTGTGTTTCTTGTCGTTGAGTTGTAGGAGTTCTTTATACATCCTGGATATTAATCACTTATCAAATATACTATTTGCAAATATTTTTTCATATTACGAAGGTTGTCTTTTCACTCTACTGATTGTGTGCTTTGATGCACAAAAAAGTTTTTCATTTTGATGAAATCTGGTTTATTTTTTCCTTTGTTGCCTATGCTTTTGGTATCATATCCAAGAAATCATTGCCAAACCCAATGCCATGAAAAATTTCACCTGTTTTCTTCCAAGAGTTTTATAGTTTTAGCTCTTAAGTTTAGATCTTTGATCCATATTGAGTTAATTTTTGTACATGGTCACATTCTTTTTTTGTTGTTGTTTTTGTTTTTGTTTTTAACGTCTTTATTGGAGTATAATTGCATTACAATGGTGTGTTAGTTTCTGCTTTATAACAAAGTGAATCAGTTATACATATACATATGTTCCCATATCTCTTCCCTCTTGCATCTCCCTCCCTCCCACCCTTCCTATCCCACCCCCTAGGTGGTCACAAACCACCTACCTGATCTCCCTGTGCTACGCGGCTGCTTCCCACTAGCTATCTATTTTACATTTAGTAGTGTATATATGTCCATGCCACTCTCTCACTCTGTCACAGCTTGCCCTTCCCCCTCCCCATATCCTCAAGTCCATTCTCTAGTAGGTCTGTAGCATTACTTATTGAAAAGACTATGCTTTCTGCACCTTTTTGAACCTCACTGCCTTTTACCTTTGTCAAAATTCATTTGTCCAATATATATAGGTCTATTTCTGAACCTTACTTATGTTTCATTGTTCTATATTTATGCCAATAACATACGGTTTGGTTTACTATAGCTTTATAATAAATCTTGAAATCAAGCAGTGTTTTATCTCCAACATGTTTTTCCTTTTTCAAAACTGTTTTGACTATTCTAATTACATTGCATTTCCACATGAATTTTAAAATGAGCCTGTCAATTTCTACAAAAGATCCTGATGGGATTTTGGTTGGAACTGTGGTGAATCTGTAGATTATATGGATCGTTTTTGCATATCTTCTATGTCTCTGCATAACTTTTTTTTTTCTACATCTTTATTGGAGTATAATTGCTCTGCATAACCTTTTGAATAAATGGAATACAGGTACAATAACTGTTTTAGTGTCGTTGTCTGATAATTCTAACCTATGTATCAGTATTAATCAGATTTAACTGATTAATAATTCTCTTTATTATGGGTTGTATTTTCCTGCTTCTTATGTATTGTAATCTTTGTTTGGATGTCAATATAGTAAATTTTACCTCATTAGGTACTGGATATTTTTTCATATTCCTATAATATTCTTGAGCTCTGCTCTGGAAGGAAGTTACCTCAAAACAGACTGGTCCTTCCAGATCTTTCTTTTATGAATGTTACCCGGGTCCAGAGCCGTGCTCTAAATAGTAATAATTATTCTCCACTACTGAGGCAAGAACTTCCTGAGTACTCTGCCTCAATGTCCCATGAATTATGAGGTTTCAGTACTGGTTGAGGCAAGCAATACAGAGGTGAGCCAGAAATATTAAGACAGAGATACAAGAACAAGACAGACAAAGTGGGTCTAATAAGATACTATTTATACCTAGAATAACCAAAGCAATCCTGAAAAAGAAGAGCAAATTTGGAGGACTTGCACTTACTGATTTCAAAACTTAGCATAAAGCTACTTATCGACAGTACAGAATTGTCATTGGGATAGAAATACATATCAATGGAACAGAATTAAGAATCCAGAAACAAACCCTGACACATTTGGTCATTTGATTTTCGACAAAGGTGTCAAGGCAATTCAATGAGAAATGATAGTATTTTCAACAAATGGTGCTAGGACCATTGAATATCCATATGTTATAATATGAATTTAGACTCAACTCATACCATAAACAAAAATTTTTAAAACATAAAAAGGAATTGTAGGGGCTTCCCTGGTGGCTCAGTGGTTGAGAGTCCACCTGCCAATGCAGGGGACACGGGTTCGTGCCCCGGTCCGGGAGGATCCCACATGCCGCGGAGCGGCTGGGCCCGTGAGCCATGGCCGCTGACCCTACCCGTCCAGAGCTCTGCAACAGGAGAGGCCACAACAGTGAGAGGTCCGCGTACCACAAAAAAAAAAAAAAAAAAAGGAACTGTAGTCCTAAACATAAGACCTAAAAATATAAACTGTTTAAAAGAAAATAGGAGAAAATATTTGTGACCTTGAGCTAGCTAAAGATTGTTGGGCATGATATCAAAAGCATGATCTATAAAAGTAAAAAATTTAGTAAATTCGATTTCATTTAAATTAAAAAATTCTGTGCTTTAAACAACATTATTAAGAATATGAAAAGAAAAAAAAAGCCACAGACTTAGGGAAAATATTTGGAAATCATATATCTGATAAAAAAAACTTGTACTCAAAATACATAAACAATTCCTACAACTCTGTAATAAGAAGGTAAATATTCAAATTAAAAATTGGGCAAAGACATTTCTCCAAGATATACAATTTAAATAGTGGTACCTCTAAGTAAATGCATGAAAATATATTCAACACCTTAGTCAAAAAGGAAATGCAAATAAAAATCACAATGAGAGAACATTTTGCACCCGCTAGGATGGCTGTAAACAAAAAGACAGAAAATAATAATTGCTGGTGAAAATGTGGAGAAACTGTAACCCTCATACACTGTTGGAGGGATTGTAACTTGGTGCAGTCACTGTGGAAAATTTTTGGCAATTTCTTTAAAAGTTAGACACAAACTTACCATATGACTCAGCAATTCTACTCCTAGGAATCTAACCAAAAGAAATAAAAACATATGTTCACTCGAAGAATTATATGTGAGTGTTTATAGCAGCAATATTCACAATAGCCTCAAACTGGAAATAGCTCAATGTCCATCAACTGGTAAATGGATAAACAAAATGTGGTATTCCTAATAAAATGAGATACTATTTAGATACAAAAAGGAACAAAATATTTATACCTACTACCACAAGGATGAACCTTACCAACATTATGCTAAGCTAAAGAAACAATATAAGGGAAACCACATATTATGATTTCTTTTACATGAAATGTTCAGAATAGGCAAATCTATACAGATAGAAAGCTAATTAATGGTTGCCTGGGGCTAGGGCTGGGAATTGGGAGTAACTTGTATATAGACATGAGGGTGATGGCAGCACTGTAAAACTGAATTGTGATGACAGTTGCATAAACCTGTAAATTCACTGAAATTCATTGATTTTCATGCTTTGACCTGGTGAATTTTATGTAATATAAATTATACTTCAATAAATCTGTTAAAAAATTGTTCATTAGGTTTTTATAGATTCTTACCAACAATTACTTGATGAATTTGCTTTGGTGTCAAGATTAAGCTGCAATCATGTTTTTCATGGGGTGAGGATGGGTCTGATTTAAGTCCTTTGAGAACCTGTGAGAAATCACATTATTCCAAAATTAATTGTTCAATATTAGCAAAAGGTATTTTAAGAATTCTCATGGTATAATAAAATGTAAAATATTGCACATGCCTTTCTTCTCAAAGACTTTGTCTCCGTGGATGCTATATTTCTGGTACTTAGCAATTGGTTACACTTGATCCAATGCTGTGCTGAAGATAACTCTTCTATTTCCGCTTCTGAGAATGTGGGTGACTTTAGACCCGATGCTGGCTGTAATCCTATGTCTGTATCATTATATGAGTACATGTGTTTCCTAGTGAAATCATAATAATAATTAACTGAGGCTAGGTCTTTTAGAAAATACATCAGTAAATCCAAATATTCCCCATAGTACATGCTGTTACTGACCCACTCAGATCCACTGAAGCAGACGGAAGCACTAATCTGCATAAAATTGCCGTCTGTTAAGGGACCCCATTCTCAAACACCTCCTCAAGGTGTTTAATTTATGCTCATGGTATAATTTATGCTCAAAAGACCCTAGGTATCAGGCTGAGAGTAAACTTTATTTGAAACACATTATTTCTGAGTTCTCTCTTCTGCCCTCTCCTGCTTTCCTCATATTGTGCAGGTTTCTCCCAAAAGAACATTCTCCAAAAATCACATGTGCTGGAATTCCTGTCTCAGAATCTGCTTCTGGGGAAGCCCACCCAAGACATTCCCAAATCAGAAGTAAAAAAGGAAATAAATGCAGTTAAAGTAGTTCAATGTTTTGCTATTTTCATACATGAAAAGTCATTTAAATCACTAAAAAGAACCTAAAGAGTAAAGAAAAAAATTCTGGCTCTACAGGCACCATGCTCTGTTTCATACTGTTTGAGGAAGTGAACTTTACCTCTGTTCTTCTTTCAGCAGGCGCACATTTCTTAAATATTTAATGTATCCTGCATAATGCTTTTCATGTGCTTTCTTTTCTATTTTTTCAAATTTAGTATATGCAAAATCAGGATCCACATAGTTATATCTTGGAATCTTTGTGAAAATCGTCCTACAATATGAGCAACACATGTTAATATTTAGGTGTATATATATATGCATTTATTCAATCAGTATTTACTGAGTGCCTCCTATGCCAGGAGTTGGGCACAGAACGGTGAACAGGACAGATTCTAGTCCTTTTATATACCAAGACATTATTACATGTAGAAATAGAATGACATCTAATTTTCTTCTTAACCTAATCACAGGAAATCCCTAAGGTCACTGGGAAGAAGTAGGACCTACCCTAAACCCACTCTTGGAGTATTAGTCAAGTAGGCAATTTGGGCAGTTCTAGATTACAGATGGAACTAGATCTGAATCTGATTAGTGTTTCCTAATAGTTAATTACTTTTAGATCACTGTGATCAAAATCATAAAAGAATATATAGAATAATAAATCCTTTTGTTAAATCATGCTTTCTTAATATCTCAGAGCTTATGAAATAACCATCAGCAATAAATCTATACAGATAAAAAAAATCCAAAGAAGAACTGCAAACTACTCTACATCTCACATTCACTCAACTGGTGCATGCACTTCCTTTCACCTACCACATATTTTCCATAAAAACAAAAAGTACAATTATTCACATCTTTTGGCCTTAGGCTACCTCAGTCTTCAGCAAATTTTATTAATCATTGAGATTCTCACCCTTAATAATTAACTCCTAAGTATAAACCTAGTAGTCATATACAGTCAAATGAAATTTAATCTAATATCTAATATTTCTTCCTGTTTTTGATAATTCCTCAGTGGTAACAGTAATACAGCTTGAACTGAGTTAAAGACTTTAAGAGAGTGAGGCAATAAGAGAGAAACAAATGCTTTGTTACTCAGATAGTTGTTGATATATTTAAATCTCCCTTCAGGCTCTGGGATCCTTAACCACCTTTAGAACCTAGAAATAATTCCTATATCTGAAGTCCCTCTCTCTGTAACAAGGAGAAAAGGAGGGACTTAAAAAGAAGTAGTATAGGAGGTGCCTAAAGTGACACAGAGCTGCTTACTAACATATCTAAATGCTTATCAGCTCCTTAAAGAATAAACTTTAAGAAATACCTCTGCAACTTTGAGTAGGTGATTTTTTTTTAAATGTGCAAAGTACAGACAACAAAAATTACTATGTAAATAAAGCATTTTTCCTCACTTATTTATTAAAAAAATTTTTACTGAATGCCTAATATAACACACTATTCTGAACACAAGACATATACTGCATTAAATAAAACTAGACAAAGATTCTTACCTTATTTTCTTCTCAAAAATTGAAAAGGTAAAAAGCATTAAAAAATAAAACAGCAATTATAATTACAACAACTTAATACACTATAAAATTTCATTACTTAAATGTTCATTACTATTTGCTAGCCAGAAAATAACTGGACTAAATTTTGTATTTCTATTAGCATGGAAAAGAGTAAATTGAGGAAAATAATTATGGCCATGGGATGCTTACATTAGCCTTCTTCAAAAAAATCCTGGCATTTTGAGATCATCTGATTAATACTTAGACAGGAACAAAATGTTAATGTTAAATTAACACATTATATCTCTATATAGATATATTTGTATAAGCATAAGGAATAATTGAAAATGATACATTTAAAAATTATTTCCAGCAGCTACCTCTGCAGGGTAGGATGAGTTTTCTTTTTTATACTGTATAATTATTTAAAATGGAGTCTGCATAATTTTTATGCGTGTGTGTTTTATGGTACTTGTCAAGTAAAAAAAGAGAGATAAAGACTGCTGTGGATGGAATCTGTAAAATAAAATCATAAAATAGACTATATAAAAACCCAGAATTTTCCAATTGTGGATAATAAAACAATTATAGACTAAAAAATCAAATGGTATTTTAAGAAAATGACTATAAAAGTAAGTGAACTTGAAGACTCACCAAAGGTAAAGAGACAAGTAGAGAAAGCCCAGGGACATGGTCAAGTTTAGACAGTTAAACAAGCAGGCAGAAAAGAAACCCAGTTCATCCTCAAATGTATAAAAACCATTCCTGAGCTAATGGCCCAAATAAAGATGTCAGGTTGACTGGGTTTATTCTCACTAAGCATTGACATGGTAGTAATTTCTTTGAAAATGGGGTAATTTTTAAATTGAGGCTTACTATCACTCATAGTCCTTATAATTGGGGAGGTTTTAGTTCACTTTGGTAAAGGTTATTGAAAATGTGACTTTGAGGGGACTGAACAAAGATGATAGCACAGGGATGAAGATAATGACAATGAAGACGAGAACAACTTGTTTATCACAGTTTAAAATTTTTAATCTTAGATAAATTCAGGCTCTCAGCCATAATTAATGAACATGACTACTCTGAGGACTGTATACATTTCCAAAAGTGATTATTTCTATTCTTCTTCTCTACTTGTTAACAGCATATTTTAAGAATCATCTGGTAAACCATTCACAAGTCCTGGCAAGTACGCAATAGAGATGAGAGGTTAGATGACAGCATTCAGCAACCACTCCTCTGATGTAAAAGAAAAAAAAAAAAGAGAGAGAAAATTAAATTTTGCTATTATTATTATTACGATCACTAATTTGTTACAGCAGGATCTGATAAGATCTCTGCATGTCATGCTGGTTATTGTATCTTACAAAATTTCAGGTATTTAATATAGCACATTACCTGAAATGTTTATGCTCTTCTCCAGACCGGATACTTGCAGCTCGGTCATTGGGAAAGGCTATCAGAGCATCCTTTATTAACTCCTTACTTGTGTTATGATTGTGAATGTGTGTCGTGGTTGATTGAAGCATTGCAACAAGTGCATGGTCCTTGTATTTTGCCAAGTCTTTCACCCCAAACTGTCCCACAGGATTACTGATCAAAGGGGATATACCTTTTAGAGAATTGAATATTAAGTGTAAATATGTTTTTTTTTAATTTCCATGAATTAATTACTACACTAGACCACTGGTTCCAACTTAAAGCTAAATCCCTAAGCAAATTCAGAAAATATGAATAATTCATTTAATAAATGGATCTACATAAAACAATTTAGCAAAATAATGCATGCATAAGTAATAAAAATGCATGCAAAAAAACTAAAACATGGTAACTTGAAGGACTGGGTTGGCACACATGAAACTGAAATTTTTATACGTTAAAGAGAGTTGAATATCAGCAATTTCATATGGGTCAATGTATAAGAGATAACTGAGAATTAGTTGAAACAGCAGCAACCAGAAAATCCACGGAATGGTCAAAACCAGTTTACAATACAGACTCAAACAAAGAAGTAAAAGAATAAAATATAAAAACCATTAAAATATTTAATAAATTTTATAGATCACTAAACCAGTGCTAGTCAAAGTTAGATCCTCAAAATGGCAGCATCAGCATCTACTGGAAACATGTTAGAAATACAAATCTTTGGGCTCCAACAAAGACCTACTTAATAATCAACGCTGGGACATAGGACAGTGATATGTTTTAACAGGCCTAGATGCACGTAGAAGTTGAGAACCATTAGATTAGACCACATTTGATATATACAGCTAAGCATTAGTATGTTAAGATAATCCTGTATTAACCAAAAATAGATAAATAAATGGTAAGCACCCCCAATAGCATACCAGGATTAATTTTCATCACAACTTTCTTGGTGGAAGGTTTGCAGACACTACTGAAATATAAATGTATCTGATGGAAAGGCTTCAGGGACAAAGACTGCAAATTTTCATCTGTCACTGAGCCAATAATCTCTATAAATTGCTTCACTTTAAAGACTCCAACTTGATGTGGAATGAATAAACATGCCACATTCTGAAAAAAGGAGTAAAGTGACCAATTGCTATAGGCTGAATGTTTGTGAACACCTAAAACTCATATTTTGTTTTTTGCCTTTTTTTTTGCCACACCGCACGGCACACGGGATCTTAGCTCCTCAACAAGGGATTGAACCCGCCCCCCCTGAAGTGGAACTGTGGAGTCTCAACCACTGGACTGCCAGGGAAGTCCCTGAAACTCATGTTAAAAACTCATATGTTAATGCCCTATGGCAGGGGTCCCCAACCCCTGGGCCACAGACCAGTACCAGTCCCAGTCCGGTCCATAGCCTGTTAGGAACCGGGCCGCACAGCAGGAAGTGAGCGGCGGGCAAGCAAGCGAAGCTTCATCTGTATTTACAGCTGTTCCTCATCACTCGCATTACCGCCTGAACTCCACCTCCTGTCAGATCAGCAGCGGCATTAGATTCTCATAGGAGCCCGAATTCTACAGTAAACTGCACATGCGAAGGATCTAAGTTGCAGGCTTCTTATGAGAATCTAATGCCTGATGATCTGAGGTGGAGCTGAGGCAGTGATGCTAGCACTGGGGAGCGGCTGCAGATACAGATTATCATTAGCAGAGAGGTTTCACTGCACAGAGACCATAATAAATTAATTGCTTGCAGACTCATATCAAAACCCTATCAGTGAGTGGCAAGTAAAAACAAGCTCAGGGCTCCCACTGATTCTGCATTATGATGAGTTGTATAATTATTTCATTATATATTACAACATAATAATAATAGAAATAAAGTGCACAATGAGTGTAATGCACTTGAATCATCCCGAAACCATCCTCCCCACCCTGATCCGTGGAAAAATTATCTTCCACGAAACCGGTCCCTGGTGCCAAAAAGGTTGGGGACCGTTGCCCTATGGGATAGAATTAGGAGATCCGAGCCCTTGTTAAAGAGGGTCCACAGATCTCCCTAGCCCCTTCCACCATGGGAGGATACCACAAGAAGTCTGTGACCAGGAAGAGGGCCCACACCTGACCATGCTGGCACCCCAATCTGGGACGTCCAGCCTCCAGAACTGTTAGAAATAAATTTCTGTTGTTTATAAATTGTGCAGTCTATGGTATTTTCTTACAGCAGCCCAAATGGATTAAGAAAAACTATTGTACTGTTAGGACAAAATAAAAAGCAAATCAAAAAATATTGCTTATAAAACTTTAAGGAAAGCTAATTTATCATGGTGATATGAAAGTCTTTAGAAATATCATATACAGAATTGACAAACCTTCAAGATACACATTACTGGAAAATTATCTAAGAAAAAATTAAGATTAATGGTACTGAAGCACTTCCAGAACGGCAGATTAAAGACCTCCAAATAGTTACTCATCCACAAACAGAAAGAGAACACTAGGAAAATTGTCAAAATCAACTTCTCGGATATTTGAAAATTACCTAAAATACTGCAAAAGTCCAAAGAGTATTTATTTTTTTTAAATGGCTGAATTCTAAACAAAGAACAGGCTTTGTGGCATTTTTACCTACTGTAATCACATCCTCTTATTCCAAATTCGTGCTCTCCTTGAAAAACAACAGCCTTGCAACTATGGTAACTGTGAAAATGATTAGCCTAGCAGCCATCGAGGGAGAATGGGTTTAAAACTCTCCGAAAACCCCATCCCCAGAGAAGTGCTCATATGTGTTCTGTCTGAAAGCTAGCTGAAAAGCCTAGTTTGAGAGCATGGCTTTAACTGACCTGATTCAGAGCTCACTCTGTGTGAACAACTCTCTCCCTAGGGTTTTGCCACCCTCCCCTTGAAAAAGAATCAGCTGCAACTGTTGAACATCACAGCAACCTGAGATAGCATTAGCATTTAAGGCTAATAAGAAATAAGAGAATAAAAAAACAAAGCCAAAAATGTTCAGAGGGTATTAGAAAAGCTCTGACATATTCCTGGCAATCTAGATTGCCACACACACGTGCAAGAGAGTGTATATCCCCAGGAAAGATTTGAGAAAGATCTAATCTGTCACCTCTGGCTGACTTTGGGACTCGGTACAAGGAGGACCTGAAGCCAGAAAGAGTTGTAAACTACCTGGTAGAACACTGAAGTCATGGCCCACTCAACACATTTATACAGAGGTACTCAGCAAAGGCTGTGAGACATATGGAATCAAGGAATTTAAGGGAGTCTCTGCCCAATCAATAGCTGACCACTAAATTAATTGAGCAACACTTGATAGTCTGCACACAGCAAAGAAAACAACCTTTTCAGAATTAGTCTAGAAAGTCACTAAACAAATAAAACAACAACAACAAAGAGCAAAAATCCTATGGGAGATCTGATTTCCAGAGCTCTCAAATTATATTATTTAAAATATCCAGTTTTCAACAAAAACTTACTGGACACTCAAAGAACTAGGAAGTTACGGCCAACACACAAGAGAGAGGCAATAAACAGAAACTGTCCCTGAGGAAAAACAACTGTTGGACCTATTAAACAAAGACAGTAAGTACAGTACTATAAATATGTTCAAAGGACTGAAGAAAAACATGTCTAAAGACTTAAAGGAAACATGAGAACAACATCTCACAAAATGGAGCATATCAATAAAGTACAGAAATTGTTAAAAAGAACAAATAAAGACAAGGGAATGTAGGAAACTCACAAGTATGTGGAAATTAAACAATACACTCCTAAGCAACTAATGGGTCAAAGAAGAAGTCTCAAAGGAAATTAGAAAATACTTTGAGATGAAGAAAAACTAAAACTCAACATACCAAAACTTATGGAATGCAGCAAAAGCACTGATTAGAGGTACATTTATAGCAGTAAGCACCTATATTAAAAAAGACAAAGGCCTTTGTCATGTAATACATGAAATAGAGAATAGAAAACAACAGAGAAAATCAACAAACCTGAAAGTATGTCTTTGAAATCATTAATGATATTGAAAAAAAACTTGAGCTAGACAAACCAAGCCAACAACAACAACAACAAAAACTCAATTTCTTAAAATCAGGAATAAAAGAGAGGACATCTTTACCAACTCTACATCAATAAAAAGGAGTATGAAGGAATACAATGAACAATCATATGCCAACCAATTAGATAACCTATATGACATGGACAAATCCTCAGAAAGACACAAACTTCTGAAAATGGTTCTAGAAGAAACAGAAAATCTGAATAGCCTAGGATAACAAGAGATTAAAGTAGGAATTTTTAAACTTCTGACAAAGAGAAGTCCAGAACCAGATGGCTTTGATGAATTTTACTGAACATTTAAAGAATTAGCACCAATTCTACAAAAACTACTCCAAAAATTAAAGGGAACACTTTCCAAATCCTTCCATACCAGTTTTAGGCTAATGTAAAAAGTAAAGACATTCAAGAAAATAAAACTACAGACTAATGTCCTTTATGAATATATATGCAAAACTCTACCAAACATTATCAAATTGAATTCAGCAACACATACAAAGGATTATCCACACTATGTACAACTATGTAAAACTCCTTTGCCATGTAACATCACATATTTGGTCTTGGGAAGAATTTTTTGGATTAGACTTCAAAAGCACATACAACAAAAGTAAAAAATAGACAAGACTGCATCAAACTAAAAACCTTCTGTTGAGCAAAAGAAACAGTCAACATAGTGAAGAGACAGCCTACAGAATGGGAAAAATACTTGTGAACCATCTAACTGATATAGGGTTAATATGCAAAATATATAAGGAACTCATACAAATCAAAAGTAAACTAATAACCTGGTTAAAAAAATGGGCAGGTGCAGCAGAAACTAGGTGGCGGGTAGGGAGTGAGCAGCTCCGCGTCGCCACTGCACCTACAGTGTGCCTCGGTAGTGGTGAGTCCTGGTACAAGACCACAGTTTGATAAGCCGTCTCCTACTGCATTAAGGATGGCCAACCTCAGCATGAGATAGGCCTCTGGACATTGATGGCTTAAAGTCTTTCTATAAAAATCTACTACTGGACAGATCTTCAAGATGGCGGAAGAGTAAGAGGTGGAGATCACCCTCTGCCCCACAAATACATCAGAAATACATCTACATGTGGAACAGCTCCTACAGAACACCTACTGAATGCTGGCAGAAGACCTCAGACCTCCCAAAAGGCAAGAAACTCCCCACGTACCTGGGTAGGGCAAAAGAAAAAAGCAATAAACAGAGACAAAAGAATAGGGACAGGACCTGCACCAGTGGGAGGGAGCTGTGAAGGAGGAAAGGATTCCACACACTAGGAAGCCCCTTCGTGAGCGGAGACTGCGGGGAGCGGAGGGGGAAGCTTCGGAGCCGCGGAGGAGAGCACAGCAAGAGCGGTGCGGAGGGCAAAGCGGAGAGATTCCCACACAGAGGATCGGTACCGACCACTCACCAGGCCGAGAGCCTTACGCACCGGGGTGGGCAGGGGCTGGGAGCTGAGGCTCGGGCTTCGGAGGTCGGATCCCTGGGACAGGACTGGGGTTGGCTGCGTGAACACAGCCTGAAGGGGGCTAGTGCACCACGGCTAGCCCGGAGGGAGTACGGGAAAAAGTCTGGAGCTGCTGAAGAGGCAAGAGACTTTTTCTCGCCTCTTTGTTTCCTGGTGCGCGAGGAGAGGGGATTAAGAGCACTGCTTAAAGGAGCTCCAGAGACAGGCTAACAGCGCGGACCCCAGAGATGGGCATGAGACGCTAAGGCCGCTGCTGCTGCCACCAAGAAGCCTGTCTGCAAGCACAGCTCACTCTCCACACCTCCCCTCCCGGGAGCCTGTGCAGCCCACCACTGCCAGGGTCCCATAATCCAGGGACAACTTCCCCGGGAGAACGCACGGCGCGCCTTAGGCTGGTGCAATGTCATGCCGGCCTCTGCCACCACAGGCTCGCCCAGCACTCCGTACCACTCCCTCCCCCCGGCCTGAGTGAGCCAGAGCCCCCTAAGCAGCTGCTCCTTAAACCCCATCCTGTCTGAGGGAAGAACAGATGCCCTCCGGCGACCTAAACACAGAGGCGGGGCCAAATCCAAAGCTGAGCACCTGGGAGCTGTGAGAACAAAGAAGAGAAAGGGAAATCTCTCCCAGCACCCTCAGGAGCAGCGGATTAAAGCTGCACAATCAACTTGATGTACCCTGCATCTGTGGAATACATGAATAGACAACGAATCATCCCAAATTGAGGAGGTGGACTTTGAGAGCAAAATTTATTATTTTTTCCTCTTTTCCTCTTTTGGTGAGTGTGTATGTGTATGCTTTTGTGTGAGATTTTGCCTGTATACCTTTGCTTTCACCATTTGTCCTAAGCTTCTGTCCGTCCCTTTCTTTTTCTAAATAATTATTTTTTAATTTAATAACTTTATTATATTTTACTTTATTTTATTCTACTGTATCTTCTTTCTTTCTCTTTTCCTTCCTTCCCTCCTTCCTTCCTTCCTTGCTCTCTCCTTCCCTCCCTCCATTCTTTCCTTCTTTCCTTTTCTTCTTTCTTCCTTCCTTCCTTTCCTCCCTCCCTCCCTCCATCCCTACTTTCTTTCTTTCTTTCTTTCTTCTTACTTCTACTAATTCTTTCTCTCTACTTTTACTCCCTTTTATTCTGAGCCGTGTGAATGAAAGGCTCTTGGTGCAACAACCAGGAGTCAGTGCTGTGCCTCTGAGGCGGCACAGCCAACTTCAGGACACTGATCAACAAGAGACCTCCAGGCTCCACATAATATCAAACGGCGAAAATCTCCCAGAGATCTCCATCTCAACACCACCATCCAGCTTCACTCATGACCAGCAAGCTACAGTGCTGGACAACCTATGCCAAACAACTAGCAAAACAAGAACACAACCATACCCATTAGCAGAGAGGCTGCCTAAAATCATAGTAAGTCCACAGACACCCCAAAACACACCACCAGACGTGGACCTGCCCACTAGAGAGACAAGATCCAGCCTCATCCACCAGAACACAGGCACTAGTCCCCTCTACTAGGAAGCCTACATAACCCACTAAACCAACCTTAGCCACTGGGGACAGACATCAAAAACAACGGGAACTACGAACCTGCAGCCTGCAAAAAGGAGACCCCAAACACAGTAAGATAAGCAGAATGAGAAGATAGCAAAGCACACAGCAGATGAAGGAGCAAGATAAAAACCCACCAGACCTAACAAATGAAGAGGAAATAGGCAGTCTACCTGAAAAAGAATTCAGAATAATGATAGTAAAGATGATCCAAAATCTTGGAAACAGAATAGACAAAATGCAAGAAACATTTAACAAGGACCTAGAAGAACTAAAGATGAAACAAACAATGATGAACAACACAATAAATGAAATGAAAAGACTCTAGATGGGATCAATAGCAGAATAACTGAGGCAGAAGGACGGATAAGTGACCTGGAAGATAAAATAGTGGAAATAACTACTACAGAGCAGAATAAAGAAAAAAGAATGAAAAGAACTGAGGACAGTCTCAGAGACCTCTGGGACAACATTAAACGCACCAACATTCGAATTATAGGGGTTCCAGAAGAAGAAGAGAAAAAGAATGGGACGGAGAAAATATTTGAAGAGATTATAGTTGAAAACTTCCCTAATATGGGAAAGGAAATAGTTAATCAAGTCCAGGAAGCACAGAGAGTCCCATACAGGATAAATCCAAGGAGAAATTCGCCAAGACACATATTAATCAAACTGTCAAAAATTAAATACAAAGAAAGCATATTAAAAGCAGCAAGGGAAAAACAACAAATAACACACAAGGGAATCCCCATAAGGTTAACAGCTGATCTCTCAGCAGAAACTCTGCAAGCCAGAAGGGACTGGCAGGACATACTGAAAGTGATGAAGGAGAAGAAACTGCAACCAAGATTACTCTACCCAGCAAGGATCTCATTCAGATTTGATGGAAAAATTAAAACCTTTACAGACAAGCAAAAGCTGAGAGAGTTCAGCACCACCAAACCAGCTTTACCTCAAATGCTAAAGGAACTTCTCTAGGCAAGAAACACAAGACAAGGAAAAGACCTACAATAACAAACCCAAAACAATTAAGAAAATGGGAATAGGAACATACATATCGATAATTACCTTAAATGTAAATGGACTAAATGCTCCCACCAAAAGACACAGATTGGCTGAATGGATATAAAAACAAGACCCATATATATGGTGTCTACAAGAGACCCACTTCAGACTTAGAGACACATACAGACTGAAAGTAAGGGGATGGAAAAAGATATTCCATGCAAATGGAAACCAAAAGAAAGCTGGAGAAGCAATTCTCATATCAGACAAAAGAAGACTTTAAAATAAAGACTATTAGAAGAGACAAAGAAGGACACTACATAATGATCAAGGGATCGATCCAAGAAGAAGATATAACAATTGTAAATATTTATGCACCCAACAAAGGAGCACCTCAATACATGAGGCAAATACTAACAGCCAAAAAAGGGGATATCGAAAGT
This sequence comes from Aethalodelphis obliquidens, assembly GCF_003676395.1. Lineage (NCBI taxonomy): Eukaryota > Metazoa > Chordata > Mammalia > Artiodactyla > Delphinidae > Aethalodelphis > Aethalodelphis obliquidens. The sequence continues at coordinate 3,807 of NW_020838085.1, read as the reverse complement.
AATATATTCATAGTAGGGGACTTTAACACCCCACTTTCACCAATGGACAGATCATCCAAAATGAAAATAAATAAGGAAACACAAGCTTTAAATGATACATTAAATAAGATGGACTTAATTGATATTTATAGGACACTCCATCCAAAAACAACAGAATACACATTTTTCTCAAGTGCTCATGGAACATTCTCCAGGATAGATCATATCTTGGGTCACAAACCAAGCCTTGGTAAATTTAAGAAAATTGAAATTATATCAAGTATCTTTTCCGACCACAACACCATGAGACTAGATATCAATTACAGGGAAAGATCTGTAAAAAATACAAACACATGGAGGCTAAACAATACACTAATTAATACCGAAGTGATCACTGAAGAAATCAAAGAGGAAATAAAAAAATACCTAGAAACAAATGACAATGGAGACACGACGACCCAAAACCAATAGGATGCAGCCAAAGCAGTTCTAAGAGGGAAGTTAATAGCAATATAAGCCTACCTTAAGAAGCAGGAAACATCTCGAATAAACAAACTAACCTTGCACCGCAAGCAATTAGAGAAAGAAGAACAAAAAATCCCCAAAGTTAGCAGAGGGAAACAAACCATAAAAATCAGATCAGAAATAAATGAAAAAGAAATGAAGGAAACAATAGCAAAGATCAATAAAACTAAAAGGTGGTTCTTTGAGAAGATAAACAAAATAGATAACCCATTAGCCAGACTAATCAAGAAAAAAAGGGAGAAGACTCAAATCAACAGAATTAGAAATGAAAAAGGAGAAGTAACAACTTACACTGCAAAAATACAAAAGATCATGAGAGATTACTACAAGCAACTCTATGCCAATAAAATGGACAACCTGGAAGAAATGGACAAATTCGTAGAAATGCACAACCTTGTGAGACTGAACCAGGAGGAAGAAATAGAAAATATGAACAGACCAATCACAAGCACCAAAACTGAAACTGTGATTAAAAATCTTCTAACAAACAAAAGCCCAGAACCAGATGACTTCACAGGCAAATTCTATCAAACATTTAGAGAAGAGCTAACACCTATCCTTCTCAGACTCTTTCAAAATATAGCAGAGGGAGGAACACTCCCAAATTCCTTCTATGAGGCCACCATCACCTTGATACCAAAACCAGACAAGGATGTCACAAAGAAAGAAAACTACAGGCCAATATCACTGATGAACATAGATGCAAGAATCCTCAACAAAATACTAGCGAACAGAATCCAACAGCACGTTAAAAGGATCATACACCATGATCAAGTGGGGTTTATTCCAGGAATGCAAGGATTCTTCAATATACACAAATCAATCAATGTGATACACCATATTAACAAATTGAAGGAGAAAAACCATATGATCATCTCAATAAATGCAGAGAAAGCTTTTGACATAATTCAACACCCATTTATGATAAAAACCCTGCAGAAAGCAGGCATAGAGGGAACTTTCCTCAACCTATTAAAGGCCATATATGACAAGCCCACAGCCAACATCATCCTCAATACTGAAAAACTGAAAGCATTTCCACTAAGATCAGGAACAAGACAAGGTTGCCCACTCTCACCACTCTTATTCAACATAGTTTTGGAAGTTTAAGCCACAGCAATCAGAGAAGAAAAGGAAATAAAAGAAATCCAAATCGGAAAAGAAGAAAAACTGTCACTGTTTGCAGATGACATGATACTATAAATAGAGAATCCTAAAGATGCTACCAGAAAACTGCTAGAGATAATCAATGAATTTGGTAAAGTTGCAGGATACAAAATTAATGCACAGAAATCTCTGGCATTCCTATACACTAATGATGAAAAATCTGAAAGTGAAATCAAGAAAACACTCCCATTAACCACTGCAACAAAAACAATAAACTATCTAGGAATAAACCTACCTAAGGAGACACAAGACCTGTATGCAGAAAATCATAAGATACTGATGAGAGAAATTAAAGATGATACAAATAGATGGAGAGATATACCATGTTCTTGGATTGGAAAAATCAACATTGTGAAAATGACTCTACTACCCAAAGCAATCTATAGATTCAATGCAATCCCTATCAAACTACCACTGGCATTTTTCACAGAACTAGAACAAAAAATTTCACAATTTGTATGGAAACACAAAAGACCCCAAATAGCCAAAGCAATCTTGAGAACAAAAAATGGAGCTGGAGGAATCAGGCTTCCTGACTTCAGACTACACTACAAAGCTACAGTAATCAAGACAGTACGGTACTGGCACAAAAACAGAAATATAGATCAATGGAACAGGATAGAAAGCCCAGAGATAAACCCACACACATATGGTCACCTTATCTTTGATAAAGGAGGCAGGAATGTACAGTGGAGAAAGAACAGCCTCTTCAATAAGTGGTACTGGGAAAACTGGACAGGTACATGTAAAAGTACGAGATTAGATCACTCCCTAACATCATACACAAAAATAAGCTCAAAATGGATTGAAGACCTAAATGTAAGGCCAGAAACTATCAAACTCTTAGAGGAAAACACAGGCAGGACACTCTATGACATAAATCACAGCAAGATCTTTTTTGACCCACCTCCTAGAGAAATGGAAATAAAAACAAAAATAAACAAACGGGACCTAATGAAACTTCAAAGCTTTTGCACAGCAAAGGAAACCATAAATAAGACCAGAAGACAACCTTCAGAATGGGAGAAAGTATTTGCAAATGAAGCAACTGAGAAAGGGTTAATTTCCAAAATTTACAAGCAGCTCATGCAGCTCAATAACAAAAAAACAAACAACCCAATCCAAAAATGGGCAGAAGACCTAAATAGACATTTCTCCAAAGAAGATATACAGACTGCCAACGAACACATGAAAGAATGCTCAACATCATTAATCATTAGAGAAATGCAAATCAAAACTACAATGAGATATCATCTCACACCAGTCAGAATGGCCATCATCAAAAAATCTAGAAACAATAAATGCTGGAGAGGGTGGGGAAAAAAGGGAACCCTCTTGCAGTGCCGGTGGGAATGTGAATTGGTTCAGCCACTATGGAGAACAGTATGGAGGTTCCTTAAAAAACTACAAATAGAACTACCATATGACCCAGCAATCCCACTACTGGGCATATACCCTGAGAAAACCGAAATTCAAAAAGAGTCATGTACCAAAATGTTCATCGCAGCTCTATTTACAATAGCCCGGAGATGGAAACAACCTAAGTGTCCATCATAGGATGAATGGATAAAGAAGATGTGGCACATATATACAATGGAATATTACTCAGCCATAAAAAGAAATGAAATTGAGCTATTTGTAATGAGGTGGATAGACCTAGAGTCTGTCATACGGAGTGAAGTAAGTCAGAAAGAGAAAGACAAATACCGTATGCTAACACATATATATGGAATTTAAGAAAAAAAAATGTCATGAAGAACCTAGCGGTAAGACAGGAATAAAGACACAGACCTACTGGAGCACGGACTTGAGGATATGGGGAGGGGGAAGGGTGAGCTGTGACAAAGCGAGAGAGAGACATGGACATATTTACACTACCAAACGTAAGGTAGATAGCTAGTGGGAAGCAGCCCCATAGCACAGGGATATCAGCTCGGTGCTTTGTGACCCCCTGGAGGGGTGGGATAGGGAGGGTGGGAGGGAGCGAGACGCAAGAGGGAAGAGATATGGGAATATATGTATATGTGTAACTAATTCACTTTGTTATAGAGCAGAAACTAGCACACCATTGTAAAGCAATTATACCCCAATAAAGATGTTTTAAAAAAAAATTCTCTTTATCAATGCACCATCTGG